>NW_026856329.1:0-24769 GCF_026571515.1 Ruditapes philippinarum | reverse complement strand
TCCTCCTATTTCAAAAGCGATTTGTTCGGTAAAATTGGGAAAGCCAATGAAACGGCAGCGCGACAATTTAGCGAGTGTTGGAATTGAATGGTTGACATCTCCGAGTATTGTCAAATGCTGACTTATTATCAATAAACAACAAATAAACAGATTAGCGGCGATTCATGTCAATTAGGATTAATTGGGGCATACTTATTGCATTAATTAGTTGGTAAGTTTAGTGATCTTATTCACACATTTTCTCTTTACAAAAGCGTGTCGCCAAAAGTGTTGGTCACATGTATTTTTTGATGTTTACAATTTGGTAGATCTAAATGGGTCTCTGTTATTGCTTGTACACACCTATAAGCTGTCATTGATAGTAACAATATTGATGTATGGTTGATATTTTTTGGCGACCAATAAATTTAGAATAATCTACTCACATTTTAAAAAAAATGATAATTTTTACTTATTTATCAAACATCTAGAAATTACAAAAATTCACACAAAACATATACAGAGGCAAGTTTCTATGTTTGTTCCATATTTGTTACCTGATATCAATATTTCGCTGATATGCTTTGCACTGAATGATGAGTCAATGACAGCTCTACAGATCTGTAGTGCTAGAGACCAACTTAGACCAAAAGTAACAGATAAAACAAGTTATCCCTAATGTAGCAACAGCATCAATGTGATATTATAATATTCAAAACCAATTAATGAATCATGAAATCTACAGATGTGTGTTTTTTCTTGTCGCTGTCCGAATTTTGGTCTAACCGAACATGGCTACATCTTAAAAAAATAATACCTTTATTCTTTGAGCTTCATTGATACATTGTTGATAATTTCCGATGTAGAAATTAGTTTTTATTTCAAATAATTGATCAACGCCTTCTTTATCTGCCATAATTTCAAAAAATATATCTATTTCCTGTTAAAAATCGGGTTGTCAATTTTGTTTGCGTGTACAATGGTTAACAGACGCTTGTTTTAGTTATATATTTAATAAGCGTCTAAGGTTTACGTTGCTATTAAAATACAGCAAAGGTAAAAAAGATCGACAAAGAAGATAAATACTGCAAAGAATTATATTAGTGTTTTTTTTTTTGTGGGAAATTTTGCATAATATGTATGATAAAGCAAAGTCATGAGTAAAATTTCAAATTTGTTTGGCAAGTAATGCTGGCGTAAGACAAGGTGAAACTCTTTCACCCGTGTTGTTTTCATTAAATGATCTAAAAGATGCACCTCAATTTTCTTTTGATAATTAGAACCTAGAATAAGTACATGATTTTTCTTATCTAGGTATTCAATTTATGGAAAATGGTAAATTTGTTAAAACTAGAAAACGTCTTATTGATAAAGCGAAGAAAGCTATGTTCTCTCTGATAAAAAGCTAGAAAATTGTTACTATCTGTAGATCTACACAATGATTGTTCCTATTCTTTGGTATGGCTCTTGTTTGGGAATAGAGCATTTAAAGTATTTCGATCAGTTTCAGCTGTAATTTTACAAAATTATACTTAACCTCAAGTAAAGTACTCCCAATTGTATGTTATATGGTGAACTTGGAGTTACTCCGATATCTTTGAAACTAAAAAGTAGTATTATTAACTACTGGTGTAAGCTTTTGGATGGTAAAGATGATAAGATTTGTAATATTTTATATAAGACTGCGTACTCAATATATGTTAAATATAGAACTGAATTACCATGGCTTTCTTTTGTTAAGGATACTTTGGACGAACTTGGTTTATCAAATTATTGGTTAAGTCAATCTGTACAGGTCTGGCCCATTATTTTCAATAGTCTTGTTAAGTCCAGACTTCGATATCAGTTCATCCAAAGTTGGAACAGTGATGTCCAATCTTTAAGCAATTGTTCAAAATTTTTAACTACCGTTTATATAAATCAGAGTTTTGTATTCGAAGATTATCTTAACAAACTTCCTTGGCAACTGTCTTCAGCCTTGTTCAAATTTAGATGTATGAATCATAAAATGCCAATTGAGAAATGTAGATTCCTAAATATATAGAGATAAGTCTACTTACATGTATATGTATTTTATGCGAGTCAAATCGACTGGGTACCGAATTTCACTATCTCTTTAATTGTTCACATTTTGTAAATAGTAGTCGTAAATTTATTAAACCGTATCATTATAGGTATCCTAATGCATTGAAGTTTGAAGATCTTAATTATGAATAGTAAAAACAAGTCACATCTAAAAAAACAACCTTGCTTTATTTTGTAAAGAAATAATTACAACATGCAAATAATAAGTATTATGTTGTATCATTAGTCTCTTAGAGAAATTTTGTTATTAAAGCATAAAATCCGTTTATTATTGAGAATCTAGTCATATCTTTATTTTATATTATGGGAACAATATAATTGTCACGCATTCTCCTGTTTTATGTATATTTTTATTATATTTTTCTGTGTTCCGGTTATTACATGTTCACAATTTTATATTTTATGTCACGTGTTCTTATGAACCATGACAGTATTGAATAAAATCTTGAAAGAATGGGCATTCTCTGTGCAGAGTTGTTTCCTGGTAGATCTAGTCCAGTAATGATGTCTCAGTCCAGTTCTTTTCAAGCTGCTGCTGGTGTTTGTACAGATAAAGTATTTTGCGCTGCAGATATTAGTACTTGCCATCAAATCAAAACTAGTGATGGTAAACCACAAATCATTGTTCGTTTCTTGTCGCGCTCTAAAGTGTATGAAGTTTTCAAGCATAAAAGATTAATGAAGAAAACTGTAAAATTTAAGAATGTGTTTATTTATTTCAGAAGGCTTCAAACGTCTCCAGCGTGTTTACAAGAGAAGGAAACATTCACTGCACATATGACAATCAAATCTAGAATGTGAAGGGAAGGAGGGTTATTTCTTCTCCAGATGACATCTTTCACATAAATGTTGAGGCCAACCTGGCAGCTTTGGGTTTAAAGTCTTTGGAATAGGGGGACGAGGAGAATGAGGCTATAGACTCTGTCAGCGGAGAGGCTGCAAATTGTTGCAATGACACTAACTCTGATTGTTCTGATCAAAAATTTAGAAGAAATTAGTCCGGCAAGACACGAGTGAAAATGCGGAAAATGTGTTTCACTGCAGTGAAAAATATTTTTTATAGTGAAAATACGGAAAATGAAATACAAATGTACGCATTTTATTTCATCAATTTTTCTAAATATTTCATATATAAGCATAGGCATTTGGTTTTGGGATAAAAACCCTGTTGAAAGTTTTGTAGAGCTCAAGTTTGACTGAATGTAACAATTTTTAACTAGATGTCTCGATTCTAAAAATGTCATTTTTCCGATGTTACTAAAACACTTAGAAAAGAGAAATATGAGTGTGTTTTAAACTTCATTTAGAGATTCATCAGAGCCATCGAGTGTAACGGTTGTATCTTTACTATTGTCTGAATGACCGATGGTCAGTTATCACCATAACACTATTGATCTAAATGACCAAACACATGCATACACAAACACACGCACGCACGCATTAAAAAAAAAAACAAAACATGATGCATAGTGTATACTTTTATTTATAATAAAAGAATTTATTGCATAGAGTGAAAGGACAGTCATAAATTCATGAGAAAATGGTACAATGTTAGGTATGAATCTGTGACTATTCTACAATTAAAAGAGATATGTGATTGCATGCATTTTTAAGATTTAAAAATATTCTTATAGATGATAAGTGAAACAAAATGTTAACAATAACCATTGTACGAATTTATCGTAAGTAGTCCAATAGCTACAAATCATTAAAACTTCAGAGTGTATATACTAGTATTACTTTTTAAACATATATCATCCTATAATATAATTTTACTATATATCATAATTTAACGATGTTGCAAAAAACTAAATATAAACATAAGGAAGCTAAAATTAACCATCTTTACACTTCAATAAAATAGAGAAAAACAGAATATCTAAAGAAAGTCCAACAAGGCAAAATTGAAATTGCTGCAGGGTCGGATTGATTGAGAGCCTGTTCACGGATGGTAGTGGTAATTGCAAGCTACTACCCTAGTCCTTTAGCATCGGCTTAAACACTATTCAACATTTAACATGAACTGGTAAAAATTTGAACTTTGACACATTCGCAGATGTGATTATAATTATGGCTGTTATCATGTAATCTTCAAGTTATATACACATGTACTTTGAAAACCCCAGTCATTTGAAATCAATCAAGCACCACAAATAAAACATGTTTTATTATTCACCGCCGATACAGTCACGCAACAACTTAATATTAACCAGCTTTACACAAATAAATCAAATTTTCAAATAAATGCCGACACAAATTACATTCATGTCGCCAATAATAAACATTCATAGTAACTCTTCTAAAAAGGAAATTCTTTAGCCATTTGTAATTTCAAAATTTTACAATACATTAATGTTAAAGTTTTTTAATATAGAGATTTATTATTTGTATATGTATACAGAATGTAGCTATACAAGGAACATATACATGTAGTATTGAGCATCTAATTATCCGGATTTGTTTTTGGATCCACACTGACATCTGCAACTTGAAGGAAATGAGGTTCAACTTTATCATCTGTTGGAGATGCCACCTCATCCTGATTCGCTAGTGCTATATGACTGTTCGTACTGTCAGACATGTCAGAGGTATTGGAATGATCAATGTTTGAACCCCGTGGCTGCGAATACTGGGACGTTTCGCCTTCCCTTTTTAAACTGAGGTATAAATGAGGGTCTTTTGTGCTACTGTGAGCTATTGGGTAATCATAAACGTGCGTATTACTATCAGAAACAGGTTTATTTTGTTCTGAAGACCCAACGGAGGAGACAGGCTCGTGCCTGGAAGCAACATCAAAGGACGTTTCATAACCTGGATTTCTGTAAGTTGGCGATATTTTCGCAAAATGATCTCCATCACGACTTCCGTACACCACGCGGGAAGTTTCAGGCGTCGGAACCGGATTATGAAGTCTGTTTTCAAATTGGAAACTCCCATCAGTATCCTCTCTGATTATCGTGTTATCAAAATGTTCTTTGCTTGCATCCATCTTTTGCTTTTTCCTCCGTTTTCGCAGGCAATAAATGACGACAATAAAAATCACAACAAGACAAACGAATAAAACAACTGCTATTATAACAGGTAATGGATCAAAGCCTTCCTCTGGTGTCTTTGTTGTTTTTGTAACTGGCCCTGGAAAAACATTCACAGTTACAACAAATCAATGACAAGTAATTGAATGTTGCAAATAGACATTGTTGAAATAATTGTTGTGACATGTTTTACGTCGCACCAGCGCTATACAGGTCTTATGGAGACTTTATAGCTTTACTTGTGGAGGAAGACCTCCGTGCCCGTCCATGCATTATATTTAGGCACGTAGTTAAGCTACATGTCATTTCATGTAAACGTTGTTGTAAGTGTAAAACAATCAAATCACAACTTCTTCTTAGAGACAAACATTTGGCTGGGAGAGTAATGCGACTATGTAATCTTACAAGTTCAAGTTGAGAATCGTTATATCAAGAATATGAAAGAAAAAATAGAAGAATTTTCCAAAATCGTTCTAACACTGCTTATATATGTTGATCCAGAAATTCTTAAACAAATCTCTAATACGGATCAGGTTCTTTACACTGTATAAGAAAGCGAGGAGAACAAAGAATTTATTGATTATGGTTATTACTGAAATATCAAGTCCACATCAAATGTAATTTGCATTAATGCCACGCCAACCTAAGATTTTCTACAGACTCATGTCTGGATGTAACGGTAGGGAAGAAGGAAAATCTTTGCAATCTAGTTGTCTGTTACAGACCAAAGTTCTAATAATAATCATTCCTAGAAGTAACAAACCATCATTACACCTCTTCCCCAAATTAATAAATATTTAAGTTAACAAAAGGGACATATGTATAAATGTAAACAGTATTTGCATAAGTGATACACAGTCCGACCCGGTTATTCGACAAACCTTTATTCGAATACCCGACATTATTCGAAGATGTTCGGCAGCGCAGTTTTTATCATAATATAGATCAATGTAAATACGAATGTATTTTTCGAAATGCATTATCCGAATACCTCCTATTTTTCGAAGTAAAATTTCGGTCCCTATCATACAATTATGACAGAATTTCACACCTATTATTCGAAGTATTTGGAATTTTCAACATGTAACCTACCTGATGTGGTAAGAGAAAACCCATAACAAACAACAGATGCATAATCTTCCCCTGTACATTCCTCTTCGACAAGACAATCTGTAACATCCGTCTCATCTCCAGTACACATCACCTGAATGTTAAATTCTTATTTAGTAATTGTTATATTCGGTTAAATAAAGAAGAGACTTTGTGTCAATTTTCAATGAAACATCCGCTTGTTCTTTAATATAAGGACGTTTTCCAGCCTGAATACGAAAGAGGTCGGTTGTTTACCTATATGGCTGCTCACGTCTAAAAGAATACAAGGTGAGACATTGTCGTTTACAAGCACGAATGGGCACTTGAGTAGAACCATTGACCTTCCGTTAGAGCTCTAGATGGATAGCATTTTCACATGAAGAAATTCTTAGTTTCTGATGAGGTTTTAATCTTCAGTGGTGAAAAGAAAATAAATAAAGTCAGCGATCTTAACACATTGGACAGTGAGGCTCTGGTAACAAAATGAAAAATTACTAATACAGCAGATTATAATTACAATGTGAAATGCCTCCAAATGTTTCAAAGATCTATTTCTTGATCAGTTTCAAGACCTACCGGTATTGTAGTGGTGAACAAATTTGTATTTTAAAATTATTTCAAACCCTATTTATAAACTTATTAAGTCAATAACTTTAACCAACGCACCTTGTAGGTTTTGAGACGAGGATATTGACGAATGTCTCCGAATGGAGAGCAGCATCGACTTAAACCATCCTCAAAGCCTAGTTCTTTACACACAACCTTCGCAGAAATGTCTGTGAAATTATTTCCACACAGTGTATACCAGGTGTCTTCTTTGTTAAAAAGCACACCGCCTTGATCTGTTCTGCGTCCAACACCAGTGGACAGTTTAACTGAAATAGATACACATATAATACTATAAATATAAAACAAATATCTTTTGAGTAAACGCTGTGAAGATATGTTACGTTGAGAACTCTACACACTATATATAGGTAAACACAATTATATGACGAATACTTAGTCTCATTAAAAAATTGAAGGTTTTTAAAGGAAGGACCGAATCAACTTGACCAGCAATAGGCAATGTAGCTTCCCAAACATAGTTTGTGCATTCTCCTATTCAAATCACTTCAAATTCAATTCAATTCAAATACTTAGAAATTCCAAGATTTCAAAAATTTCTGCGGAAAAAAGTATTTTACTAAAAGATGAGCATAGTATATTTTTATTTTCGTTCTAAATAATTCTAAATAATCTTGTTCATATAAACAAATTACCAGATGTATAACAAAATGCCCCAGCATCATTTTCATGCCTTGCACATGTTTCCGAAGTCGCTGATTTCCATCCAGAAGAGAAGCACGTCGTCAGAGCGGTCTCTGTTCCACCACACATAAAGTTTATGTCCCAAACTGGACCTTCTGCTGTCTCATTGTAGTTCTCCTGAAATGCTTCCCCGGCTCTAAAGTCGAGCATTTTGCATAACACATTGGCGTCATTGTTATCCCAATGCGTGTTACAAATCGTGCGCCATTCTCCAGCAACAGAAAGCTCCACGCGGCCGTAGCGTTCCTCCCCTGACCCAAAGAGACGGGAAAATACTCCTGAAACAAAATAATAATGTGCGGTGAAATAGGAATCCGTCAATGTTATGTTAGTTAAATAGTCCTTTCCTTGTTTCTAGTTAAGTTTAATTACTTTGCATTTGATATAAAGGGAACTATTTCACTTTTCAATATTGTAACTAAAATGCAAATTTACTATTGATTCTATAAATTCGACAAATGGTACATTAAAATAAACATGCGGTTAAATATAATGTAAGATATTCGATTTATATCACCCTAAAGATTACAAAATAAGAAAATAAATGCGCCAAAAGATAATGCGCCAAAGAATTCAAATTATTGAAAACTGGACCATCAAAGGAGCATTACCTTCATTGTCAAAACAGATAACTCCAGCATGCCCTTGCAAACTGCTACAACCTGTCACCTCACCAAATGGAGTGAACTTGCATTGTGATAATTTAGTTTCGTCTCCGTTGCAATTTACTTGTGATGTCCAAAATGGCCCAGAAACAGACCTAAACTCACAAATAATAAGAACATTGATAAAAGATTATGCTGTATAAAAAGTATCATCATTGTTAATTATTGATATACGTAAGTGAGTTAATAGGCTTTATACTTTAATTTTGAAAGTTCACATTTGATGTAGCAAACATCATACAATTATACAAAGCAATAATCACTTTTTATTTAGTAAAAGTTTTTATGTAGCAAAAAATGTTGTAACTTTATTATATATTTCTTTGAAGATTTTTATTACACCTGATCACTGTTTATAATTGTTAGGACTGATGTACCATTCTTGATTATGTGAAAAGCGGACACTATTTTACGGGCATGTGTTTATAAAAAATGTTAAAATTATATTTTCTAGAAAAGAACAAAAGACACGAAAAGCTGATTCTTAAAAATTCCACAAAGTCTCTTATCTTTACAGTTTTAAAAAGTTTACCCGCCTTGCTTTTACAATTGGTTCCGAACTTACTTTGCGGCATTGTACGCCATGCCCGTTTGGTATCCTAATTCTCTACAAGCAACATGAGCATCATTATCGTCCCATCCATCCAAGCAAATACTCCCATCAATACCCATGTATGTTAAAACAAGATTACCGGCATAGGAACTAGTAGCTGTGGACGGTAAACTCAGCTTATACTCTGAAATACAAGATGAATATATACTAAAATTTTCTTTGCTTTTTAACATATTTTCATTTATCAATGTTTTCATTAAATGATATATTACTTATGCTTTATTGTACAGATTGCGTATCAAGTTTAGAGACTTGATTTAAGACTCACTCCGTTTTTATACCTTTTACCTTAGGGTATGTTTTGACACTGTTTACCTTTTGATACTGTTTATTTTTATATTGTTTACCTGAATTTAATTTAATAGTTTTTACCCGACGGTTTACCCAACGGGTTATTTCTCTAATTGTATTTTATTTCAAAATGTTTTGCATTGTTCACCTTATTATTTTGTTTTGATGCTTTTAATTTGGTAGTTAATATGATATTTTGATAGTGCATATGTACACATAGGTTATTTGTATATTATTTACCTGTAGGTCCAGTGATGCACGCTATAGCAACATAATCTCTCGAACAGTCTTCGTTACCAACATCATCATGCATACACTCTGTTAACCGTTGTTCATCTCCTGTACAATTAAAGTAACAGTCTTATTTTAATTTGTAAGCTCAGTATCTACATATAACAAATTGTGACACACACACAAGTTTAGTGAAGAAAATCCTTTAAACATGTATAAGTGGATTGTACATAATACAAGAGCTGTCACAGAATGTGACAAATGTCCCCAAAGGATTCTAGTTATAAACCACCTATTACATGTTAAGTATGGTGGTAAAAATTGACAAAGTTCGAACCCCAGCAGTGACCTTTAAGTGAGACAAAGAAACCTGGGTCTTGTTCACAACACGTTGTCCATCTATGGTGACTTTATATTTTTAAATATACGTTAACGTTTTGTTTGTTTTAATATGAATTTCTCTACAGTAATTATATTACAGAACAAATAGTATGATAAACTAGTTACCAGTACACCTAACGTTTGTCATGACTGGCTTTTCATCTATATCCCCAAACGGAGCACAGCAGAGAACCACTCCAGAATCGTAACCGAGGCGGCTTGAACATGCAACACCTGAAAACGAGGCTCATATGTCATTTGTTACTTTCACACGTAATTTTAGATAAAGACGTAACATGCAAATATCTGGCAAAATTGATCCCTCAGAAGCATTAAAACCAGTAAAATTACATGAAAGTGCAGACTCGGTTTGAATGCATATGTATACATCAGCGATAATGAAAACATCAAAAGAGGGCCGATAAAAGAAATAAATAGACATTATTCGATAATGCTTCACACCAAATCACCCTTTCCATCTAAAATTTTGCATCACTTTAAAACCGCGGTTCGAATGTTTGAACAAAATACCTCTTATTCAGGTTGAAATTATATTACAGGGGAAAAAGAAAATTACTTTGCAATGCTTCCCCAAACGTTTAAAAATAGTTTTGAAATAAGAGAACTAGCTTGGAAAATATGAATTGGCATCAGTTTTTGAACGTCTGCCGCCATTCAATTCAATGTCATTTATGACGTTACAGGTCACGTGAGATGGACACCCTGCTTAAGATAAATCTAAATCTTCTTAAACTTTGACCTAAGAGGGAAGTGCTTAAACACATTAAAAATGTCGGAACTACGAAGGCAATAAGGCATTTTAAATAAAAGTAGATATAATTCATACTTTTAAAGAAAAATGTAAACATAATAAAAATAGAAATGAAAGAAAATTAAAAGTTATAGTACATTTCCAATGTTTCTAACTTCATCATACCTGCATCGACCTTATCAAAGCCTTTAGAACACACCGGTCCATTATTTACACCTTTTGCTGTAAACAAAACACCGTAATATGTAGGGTCACCCCCAACTAATCTCACAGCAGGATAGCACGTGACTCCAGCAAGATCTGCTAGTTTACCACTGGTTTTCTGAGGGTCCCACGTGGCTGGGCACTTCAAGATAGATTCTTCTGTTCCATCACAGCTCAAGTCCGTGACACCGTATGAGCCGGATCCGGCATGGTAAGTCTCACCACCAGCGTAGTCTGTCGTATAACAGTAAACAGCCGCGTCAGTATTTGTAAATTTTACTTGGGAAACAAATAGTTTCTGGCCATTTGCTTTGATCGCCACACCCGTTGTCATTCGACCCGTTTCTTCATCTAAGTCATTCGTTTCAAAGGTCAATCCAGGATTGTTGTAACAAATCACACCGGCTACTGTGTCCGTGTCGTAACAACCGGGATTGTCAGTAAATGATCCACGGGTACAGTCCTTTATCTCTGCTTCATCACCTTCGCAGTTGACAGATCCTGTTAGGAACAGATACATTTTTTGTACATTTATCAAAATGGAACAAATATGCTTAATGCTTATATAACTGAATTTAAATCGCCATCATTTAGTTTCAATGATGCATCTCTATCCACGCAGATCGCGTATCCACATTTACATTTTCACACGTACAGTTCATTATTTCATTTATATCTGTAAAGTGAAGTGTTATTTACTTTGCAATGGAGGGAATGAAAAAATATCAGGCAATTGTGTAGAGATCTTTATCATTTACTTGTGCAGTTTTTACCATTTAGCAAAAAAAAGTATGGCATCTAATAATATGTAAATAAGCTCTCAAATTGTGATTTTTTTAAATTTAGCTGCCACAATTCATACAGATATAGAATACTTAGTATTCTGCCAACAAATAAAAATAATTATATGTAATGTTGATACCTTGTATAATTGGAAATCCTGGAGTAGCATAAGTTTTGACTGCAGTCCCGGACAAGTACCCTAACTGAGAGCAGACGACTAGCGCGTCCTCATCCTCGAAGTCATTACTGCAAACGTGACCCCATAGACCGTAACGTCGTATTGAAACGGGACCATAAAATGAGCTTAAAGGAAGTTTTATTTCTACGTCTGAAATGAATACATAAGTATACTAGATTAAACCAGTCTGCTACGGTTGACATCATTCCTGTATCAAATAAGAGCACCGCAAAGGCAGGGCAAAAAATATGGAACGCCATAGCTGCCTCATGTTGTTACATTTCTTTTTATCTTGCCTGAAAAGCGTCTTTTCGTGTTAGTATTTTGTCAAATTGTCTTAACATTGCCTTATTATGCGTAGCAGACGTCTTATCTCTTCAAAATGTGATGTTGACTTGTCTTAACATTGTTATCTTATTTCAAACAGTAGTGTTATCATGTCAAAATGACGTTTTGGCTTGTCTGAAATGCGTCATATTTTGTCAACTAGTCGCGCTATTTGGTCAAATTGTGGAGCTGTTTTGTCAAAAGACTGTCTGATCATTTGAAACAGTAGTGTTCTCTTGTCGAAATTTGGTGCTGACTTGTCAAAGTACAGCTTTATTTCATCAAACCGCTATGTTATTTTGTCAAAATACTATGTTTGAATGCCTTAACATTGTCTTATTGTGTCAAACAGAAGTGTTAATTAGCCATCGTTCACTACTGAATTGTCTTATTATCCCTTAGGAAAAGGAAAGGCATTTAACTTGCAGTTATTTAGCATTGTTTTTCTGACCAGTTTTAACCATTTATTAAGCAGTTTTCCTTGACAAATGTGATTATGTAGAAAGCATTTAAAATGCAGTTAAAATGCATTTAAAATGCAGTTATTTAGCATTGAAAAAGCATTGAAATCAGCCAAAATATGTAAATGAGATGACATCATAAAACTGCCTCCAAATATGGAGATAGCATTTCCAACCATTTATATGATCTCATAAATAACTGCCAAAAAATTGTGTTTGCATTTTCAACCATTTATATGACATCATTAAAAAACTTTCAAAAAACTACTGAAGCCTTTATATGACCTCATAAATAACTGCAAAAAAACTTTCAAAAAACTGTTGCATTTATTTGAGCTAATATAAATAGCCAGTCTAGCTGCTGGTGGGATTTTGACCACAATTCGCAGGAGTGATCAGTCCCCCTGTGAAATGAATGCTTACAGTTCATGAATAATTCATGAAGTATTCATTCTAGTTCATGACCTAGATTCATGAATAGTTCATGGGATGTACATGAAGACAAAATGGCACAAATTCTTGAAAAGTTCAGAGGACACCTAGTTCTTGAACTGTCCCATGTTCTTGATCAGTTCATGACTCAATAAAACATGAACATTTCATGAACTGTTCTTGAACAAAATGCAATGAAATGCTCATGAACTGTTCACTTACAGTAAATTATGAACTGTTCATGAATTTTACCTCTACATGAACTTTTCTAGCACTTTTTCCAGTGCAAATTCATTGTGCCATTTTATCTTCACGAAAAGTACAAGAACAGTTCAAGAACTTCAGTTCATGAACAGTTCCTAAACTACATTTATATTATTTCACATTCATGAAAAATGCAAGAACAGAGCAGACAGATGATACCAATCAATTTGCAGACTAACAAGTCTAAACAATATGTACTCAACATAAGCTCTAAGTTATATTGTTCAAAAGTAAACCACAAACATGTAAAACTGCTTGTAAAATTTAAAAACTACACATCTTTGTTTAACAAGAACTAAGAAATAGTTTCTTCAATACAGCTTGCTGATTTTCAAAAGTGCAAAAATCAAGAACTTGAAATTAGAACAGTTTCCAATGTTTCACTTATTTTGTGATTTATTTCCTTCTGATGACCTTTTTGCAAAGTCTCTAGTTTTTTATTAAATACTTCTTTTGATACACCGGTTTTCCTCCTCACTAGTCTTTCAAGATTGCTGAGTTTCTAGGGTTCAAGTGGTGGTCTCGGGGAATCCTTACACTTATTGGTCATCTTTCCAGTCCTAGAGTGGGTTCTAAGTTCCTCCACAGTGAAGATAGTCTTTGCTATTGTAACCAAGACTTCTTGAGTATCACTAAGATGTTCCACAGCTTATAATTCGGGGTCCTCCACTTTTGTATTCTGACTCTCTAAAGCAGTAATTGGCTCCTCCATGCGTTGAATCTTTCTACGCAGGCTTCTGCACTCATCCTCCCATCTAGTTTGGAAATAACAACAACAAAAACAACAATATAACGTCTTGTGTTTGAAATGACAGTTTTAAACATCACACAAATGTAACAAAAAATGCGTTTCCATAGTACCCTTCAAACCTATTTTTATACCCCGATATCAGGGTATATAAGTTTTTCATTAATATTTAAGTAGAAAATGCTAATTATGCGAATTTTAATACTAGTGAAATTAGACTGAATTAAAATTCTAGGAATTTTGCCATGCAAAAATATCTGGTTCTACTGTAGACAATTGTAAAATTGGGTCCTTGTAACCTCAACCGTGAGTATATTGCTTACCCGTCAGATCTAGCCTCAACCACACAACCCCCAGCAGTTCCTGCATTTTCGATGCACTTTCACATTTGACACTGTCAGCAGGACCTATAATATTATATATATAGAGAGAGATTAAATCCAACACACCCCCAAAAAAAACAACAAAAAAAAACAACAACAACAGAAAACGTGATTTCTGTTCCAATTAAAATTTTGGATGTATCTTATTTGCTTTAAAAAAACAGTCAGTCATGTGTTATTTTCCTTGTTGCAGGGTTCGACACTAACTGTTTTTACCAGGGATCCTATAGGAATCCCTGAGATTTAATTCAGGGATTCCTCCTAAATGTCAGGGATTCCTCAGATCAAAATAGTAAAATATGGAGGCGAAGAATAACAAGGGAGTGCAGCAATTCGATTCAAATTCTTTTCATTTTTGAGACTACATACAGGATATATTGTCTTGTTTCAGATGCAGAAAATGTAGTTTATGAGCCCTTTGGAAATAATGCTATTTAAAGTTTTAAAAGCGTTTCAAAGTGTTAACTTTACTAGTATATAAGTATATATATATATATATATTTGGACTGCTAAGATAAATTAAAACATAATATATTTTTACATGAACATGGAAACAGAATAACATTAAGCTCACTGAACAAGAGTTCGATTTGAAATTAGCTATCTTGCTAAAACCTGTTTTCTCCCTGGAGTTGATAATTGTGAACCAGTTTCTGTATCTAAATGAAGGTATAATGCAAGTGACTTGACAAGGTGGTTTAAATTTTTGAAGTTAAATATGAACTGGGGAAACATTTTCCCAGATAGCCTAGGGTTCACTGAAATAGAGCCCACTTATCATATGTAGAAAAAGTAAAAAGACTCTTTAAAAAGTTACAGGTAATGATTAGGCTCCATATTCCAGAAAGGTCTGGTATGGATAACTGTCGATAATTATTTACTTTCATGTTATTTTTAAGGAAATTCTTAATTATGATCACTTTAAAAAAAATTTGATTTCATTTTACATTTTTGTGTGTAAAAGGAAAAAAATATCAAGAAACAGTTTTGTTTGCATTACAAGTACGGTACCTTTAAATGATTTCATTTTTAAAAATGATAAGTTGCTCCAAGTCCATGACAGGATGTGCAATATCCAAATTTATTGTTCTCAATTTTTACACTGAAATGTCCGATCCCTTTCCTCCCTGTGTATTGATTTTTTTTTTTAAGTTTTGACACCTGTCACATCAAAGGCACTCACCCCATACAGCAGTCATGTAGCTCACAACACTGATTGGCTCAAAGCACTGTCAGATGAAATATACGTCATTTGCTGTATATTTCGTCATTTGCTGTATGTTTCACGTAAGGATTTTTGTATTTCTTGTCGGTAAATAATGAGTGACCTTGGTTGACCTTAGACTTTAGTTAGACAATGTTTTTTTAGCATTTAAGGCTGTGAGTTTCAAAAAGGATTTTAAACTTAAAATTATGGATTCTTTTTATTTTGTTTATTAATTAAACTTTTGCTGTAGTCTACTGTAGGGAGAAAAAAATGCACCAGTTCTTTTTTCACAATTTTGACAAAATTTACAATGGTCACAAGTGCCGAATTTTGGCAATAAAAAAACAAACAACAAACACTGGATAACTGTACTGTAGCTACCGCCGGCATTGCCGATCAACACAAATTTGAAGTACACATCGCTTGTGTTTTTTCCCAATTATATAAGTCTATATATATCAAGTGACCATTTCGGCGGGACCAGTATTTAACCAAGAGGCATGATTCGTATCAGTTTTGTAAAGGACAATAAGACAATGTTACATGCTAAATATCTAAGCTCTAGACATTGTGGTTCACACAAAGATATCAACATGTATTTTCCTACGCAAATACATATAACTATATATATAAATCAAGTAATCCCCGGGGCGGGGCCAATTTTCATCTCGGGGAAACTAAAACCTATTTTCTGCACATTGTCTCATTATAAGTAATATTTGTGCCAAAAAGTATGAATTTCTTCCTATTGGTTCAAATTAAGATACAGAGTGAACATGTGATTTTGAAATTGATACAAAATGCCTTGGTGTGCCGTTGATATGAGGAAGGCAAACCCTGTGCTTTGTGCATCTTCTCATTATGGTTAACATTTATGCCAGGTAGTTTCAATTTCCTTCAACCGGTTCAAAAGATACAGACCATACACGAAACATGTAACAGAAGGGCGGATGGATGGACGGACAACTAGGTGCATAACATAATACGCTGATTGTTTTTGCGCGTATAAAAGGCAATACTAACAGTAAATATTTTCTAACCTTTTATACCTTGAAAATCTTTTGCTGTTAAATTTACACAAAATAGCATATTAATCTTGTTACATTATGCGACCTAGAAAATTACAAAAAAAACTAAGAAAACTTATAAATGAAAATAAGAGATATTGTTTACAAGTTATAAAAAAATCCTGACTTGATAATCTTAAAAGGTATCTGCGTTGTTTACAGATGTATATAAGTATTAAAATCAATTATTTATAGCTTACATTCATTAGTAATGGTTGTCTATGAGCAGTACATGGCCACATATTTTCCCGAAAAGCATGAGCCTTTTTCAAACGAACATTCCGACGTGTCGGAACAATCGAGCGAAATGATGGAGATTTCCGTCGCCGTTGGTCCTAACGGTGAGCCTTGCTGATATATGCCGTCGACAAAACCCATCTGTCGGCAAATAATAATGACATCATTTACATTGATATTGCTATCACAAACAGCATACCACGTGGAACTTGACGTATCGTACATTTCCAGTCGACCATAATTATTCGTCGTTGAGCCGGTAAGTCGAGCTGAAAGTGAAAAAGAAAATCGGTGTAATCATTTAACAAATGGATCTTACACAATAAGTTGCTGTTTAATAAACATTATAAAAATTATACAGTTGTAGAAACCCAATGCTTAATTAATAATCATATCTTGTTTCACACATTGATGCCTAGATTATATTTTACAGTTCATCACATAAAATTTGTTTGTAAGGACTAACGCGTTATATACACATCATATTTCAATATACGTGTACATTTGTATATATCCTTTATTGACTTTTTACCGTATTTCAAACTAAGTCATTTAAAAATCTGTAAAAAGTAACAACCATTAAGTCATCAAGTAATTAATACATTTAATAAGTAAGTTTTCAAACTAATTAAACTTAATTCGGCAAATTTAAATATAAGAATTGCTTTGTATAAATTTATCTTTTTATATTTTTTTCTAAAAATTATTTTATTATTATTTCATTATCTTACTGTTATAGAAGCACGTGACAGCGGCGTCCTTTGTGTGATCACAGCGTTTGTTGTTATTGCCGAATCCTGACCAAATACACTCGGTAACGTCGGTCTCATTGCCTGAAAACATAACCCTTATGATAACAACTTTATTTCGGCTTTCCTGACAATTGTCAACAATTTGGCCTAATTGTTTCAGTGGAGATATTGATTAATAAAACAATGCAATTGGATGACGTTCTACAAACACGCATCGATTATAAAACTCTATCTATAACAAATTATTTAACAGATATTCAGTATATGATTACATCTAAATACACGTGTTAATACATTTTAGTATACTATACTAAAATGTATCAACAATGTGTACTATATATAGAATACATACATATGTACCTATGAATTTCAGGAATAGTGTGTCCATTTTACCATGAGATAAATAAACGGGTCAGTGTTAACACATAAAACTATATGTCATTCTATTAGAATACTTTTTTTTGTCAATTTACAAAAATAAAATCTAATAAATAAACGACTAGAGCTAGATAGCTCTTGGAAACATCATTCCAAAAGTCGTATCAATAACACTGCGGAATCCCAGAAGTATATTCACTTTAAAGACACTACATGCCATCATATTATCACACTATCTTGCATGACCGGGCTCCTGAGAAGAACCACTGACCTTCAATGCATATTCAGGCATGAAAGATTACAATGTCACTATAACAGGATTTGAACCCAAGGAGATCAGAAGCGAGAGGTTAACATTCAGTGACAAAAAAATTAAAAGAAGATTGCTGACTTGAAACAATTTATATTTTCTGAATATATAACTCTTATGAATCATTATTAAATACCTGTTGTATCATAGTTTGGGGACCTTTCTGTTGAAAATGTGTCAGAGTTAAATCGTATAGATATACATGCACAGTGCGTTAACTGGAGTGCAGGTATTAGTTACCCGCACTCCAGAGCATGCCCATTGATTGGTTCATTTTGTCCTGGGTTTTCATTATTGACGACAGAGCAAGGGATAGCGATGGAAATATCATATTCAGATGCTCGTTCAATGGTTAATTTTTTGTGAGGTTTCATTTTGTGGTATCAGGCTACGTCCCCTCGTACAAATCAGATGACCTTTTGTTTCGTTGCTCTTTCTATTACTTAACAGTTTCCAACAATCGTTTCTTTGACGGGCAAGTTGTGTGGATCCAAAAAAATATAATTATATGCCTTACCGAATTACACATGACGACTGATCTGGAAAAAGTTCTGGTAACATTTTACACTCGTTTAAGAAAGCTATAATAACAAAGAATATCAATACATCTAACACACCTTGACAATTCAATTCAGAGAGAATAACCTCTCCCGGTCCTAGGCCAAAATGCCCTGGCGGCATGTTTATTCCGGCGTGAAATCCTAGCTGCTTGCAGATAACGGTTGCTTCATTTCTGGTTAAATCTTCACCACACATGGTTCCCCATTCTCCCATTACTTTGATTTCTACGCGCCCAGACACATCGGTACCATTTACAAGACGTATATCAAAATTGATGTCATCTTTAAAAAAAGTACAGTATAAATTATTTTAAATTTCGTTTTGTTACTAATTTATTTACATTTTATCTAATTATCTATCTTAATTTGCATCATCAATGTTTTGTTTTGTTTGCTTTTTACATAGATAAAGACATTGTTTTTAAAGTTAATGTTTCTCGACAACACTTCATCTAAACATTGATATCTAGAATGTAAAACGCTTCATATCACCACAACCAATTGAAAATATATAGTAAAAATCCAGCATATATTTTAGTTAGTGATGAAAGACCGACTAAAATCCTATTCAAACTCAACGTTGTTTTTAAATTAGAAATTAGATGATAAAAGTTACGGAGTAAACAGAAGTTTTGTGAGAAATAGAAAAATGAATGCTTTTTTAAAACCATGTAAATGTATACCACATACTTTCATTATTAGAACATATTGCTGCAGCCACTGCATCCCAGGAACATACTCCAATCTGACCCCAATCGAGCACACCGCACTGAAAGACATTCGTTTCCGCACCCAAACACCCCAAACCTCGCAACCAGCGTATTTTGTTCTCTAAACCTATATTTTCATAATATTTTTTGATGTATTTAATAAACGTAAAGCTACTTACATTTATTATCATCATCATCATCATCATCATCATCATCATCATCATCAACATCATCATCATCATCATCATTATCATCATTATTTTTATGCAGAGTTAAGTTGTAAACTCTACTCTAATATCTGCTGTAGTTACTACATTCAAAATTTTACCATTTCATGTTAGTATATATATGTTTAATTCTGCTTAAGCCGGTGCTAGGGGGCATGGACGATTACATGCACATTACCGTCCATGAACAGGCTCAGTCAAACCGAGAATGCAACATTTTCAATTCTGTCGTCTTGGGCGTTCTGTAAGGATTCTGCTTTTCTCTTTTTTGTTAACACAATTATAATTTAAATTGTTAAACCGGGATATATTTCATTTTTATGCAATTATAGAATTTATAGCTTATTGAATAGCTGGTTTACAAAATAACTGATGAAGTTATAAGATATAAAAAAGTCGCATTAATCATTGAAGAAATACATGAAGATACTAAACCTTTTCCAGAGGCTTTAAAAGCTCTACCATATGCGAAACTATTCACACGACATACAACTTTAGCATCAGCGTCTGTAAACCCCTCTGAACAAACATAGCCATCGTGTGAAAAATATTTTATAATGATTTCTGGATTAGCAGATATTCCTGGAAAAAAATGTTAAACTAAGAATTTAACTCAACACTATTTCATCTGGCGCGCAGGATTTTACAATACCAAATTCATGAAATTCGTGAAATCAAAATGTCGCCATCGGTGTTCCGTAGATATCACAATGGTCACAGAAATCCAAGCATGAGATTCATTTTATATTTTTAAATACTTTTAACTAACATATTATAAAGATATAGTACCTTGTATTTACTTACTTGTGAAGGGCTGGTCGAAATGAGAACAAACCACACCTGCGTAGTGACCGCTCGCACATACAGGGGTATCTTTGTTATGAGGACAATCTTTTAACGAGGCTTCGTTTCCAGTACACTGAACGTTTGATAAACTAATGTCAAGTGAGGACGGGCCAAAGCCGGAGCAGCACACTGGGATACCGTAGAAAAAGTTGTTTTCTTTACAGATGACTTCTGCACTCTTCTTATCGAAACCGTCTGCACATACTAGACCATATTTATCGCCATTGTGGAACTGTACGGGACCGTAAGAGAAATATGGAATTTGCACTGCAAATAAAAGAAAACGCATCTGTACAAACATATACAAGCCTTATTTCTTATTTTTAAAATAAAGAAAAACAAAAATAGTATACAGAACAATAACAAGAATGACTTTAATACAAGTGTGGTGTATAAAGAAAGATAGTATTACCATGTTTATAACAATAAACACCAGCATCTCGATCATGGGAGGCACACGACCCAGGGCCCGATAACCAACCTGCGCTAGGACACTGGAAGACTGACGTCTCAGACCCATCACATCTCAAACTAGATAGAACGACTTTCCTGGCGTCATCGGCAGGAAGTTTATTTGCAAATGCAGCTCTAAAATTTGAAAATGAAATCTAAAATAACATACACGGTTATATAAACCATTGTAGGAACATTTTAACATGTACAAAGATTAGTGTAAATAGGTTTTAAATGTGGCCAATGTAAACATCTATATTACAATTTAGTCCTTTTGAACATTTGAATTAGTATTTTAGCATTTAATCTTAAGTTGGTCCACTTGTACATTTATATTACTACTTGGTCTATTTGATCATTTATATTAAGTCTCGTTCCATTTGATCATTTATATTACAATGTGGTCCATTTTGGTCATTTAAATTACTACTTGATCGAATTAAACATTTATATAAAAATTGGTCTATTTAACAACTAATTACATTCTAGTCATTTGATCTTTTATATAACAATTTGGTTCATTTAACCATTTACATTATAATTTGTTCCATTTGATCATTTATATAACAATTTTGTTCATTGAACCATTTACATTATAATTTGTTCCATTTGATCATTTATATAACAATTTGGTTGATTTGAACATTTACATTATAATTTGTTCCATTTGATCATTTATATAACAATTTGGTTTATTTGAACATTTACATTATACTTTGGTCCATCTGAACAATTATATTTTAACTTGTGCAATTTGAACATTTTTTTTTCTTTACGGTCCTTTGAACACTTATATTGTTAACAAAACTTACGGATGAGTTTGACCATCAGCGAAACCTGCTTGTCTACAAAACACCCTTGCATCAGCATTATTCCATGACGAATCACATATCGTCCCCCAACCTGTTACGTCATTGAACACTTCCGCTCTACCGTGAGCGTCTGAGGTACCGTCTGCTAATCGCACAAGTTTATCTATAGAAAAATGAGCAGATATTTATTGAAATATTCTGATACGTAGAATTATACAATTTTTCATATATATTGATGTAATAGCAGTAACTAACAAAAGTCAGCCAGGGCTCAGTACTGTCAATCTCTGTTTATAACGACAGGCGCTTAAGGGTCCAATTTATCCTCGACTTTTGGTTAACACTACAACACTTGCAAAACGTGTCAGTATGTCTTTCTATTCCTCAAATGTTAATAGACAAACGAGGACTAAACCAAGGAGCTACCGGCCACTGGAGTCAAAATGTTTCTTGCTGTTTCCAACAATTGTTAAACTGTAAAAATAAATATCGAGGTATATACGTTCCCCGCGACATTTTGTACGATTTCGGCAGAAAATCTTACGGGTTTGTTATTTGCACGGACGTTTTATAATACATTATGTAAAACGATAACATTTCTCGCGGGTTAGCAATGGCCGCTATCGGCTATCTGTACGTACTTACCGGGTATTTCATTTATAAAGCACAAAACACCTGCTGAAACTAAGCTAGCTACACAGTCCCATTCTTGTGACAAATCTGACTGGTACACGCACTCTTCAAGGCTAGATTCTGCTCCACTGCACGAGAAATTACTAGTCCAAAATACCCTTCAACGAAAGATTGAAGTTCATCAATGGTACAGAAATTTGCTTGACAGTACAAAAACAGAAGCAACAAAAGAACAGAAATTGATAAATATTCATTACACAACTTATTAATTAACATGTTCCGTTTCGCATTTACCAGTACCGTCCATAAACATAATCAACTCAATCGAAGAGTGTCTGCATCATTTTTTTCGGTCGTTTTAGTCATTTTAAGGGCTCTGTTTCTTCGCAGTACTGAGTTGTAAGCTGAGATTTGTACGCATTTTTTGCCAATCCAGCAAAATATATATTAATGGGTCAGGCAGCAAAAATAAAGAATATTTATTTCTAAGTAACATTTTATCATTTTAATACCAGCCAACAAAATGTTCATTGTGTACGCATAGTAAATCTTTGATTCATTTTAAACGCATCTTATTAATAACAAATAAAATGATGACGACAGAGAAATATTATTCTGTCTTTGTGCGTTTGATATCTTGCAATGTTTAATATTCTTAAAACAAAACCTTTCAAAATTTATAATAAATATATCTGCAAAATATTCATTTCAATTGAAAAGGAATTGGAGATAAATCCCATGGAAAAACAATTGGGTTATTTAAGCATAATTTTTCTTGTCTTGTTTCTTTAAATACCATTTTTTAAGGATTCTTCGAAAATATATTTGAAAGAGTTTCCTTTTGACACCATATACAAGATTGTTTGTCCTTTAAATGGGACACCAGAAAATTGAATGGCAAAGGAAATATTTGAGTTAAAGTATATACAGGAAATTAATCTAAAAAGTTTGAAATTTTGCAGTTCAAGTACTTGCTTATTTGGCACAACAAAATAAATATTCTTATGAATTTATCATTACGTCATATGTAATTAACACTGGTTCCGTGAAAAGTACACTTACTCGTCTGTCACTGCCTTGTAAATGTTCAGCCGGAGTCCAGAAAAGTGTCCCTTACTTTTACACATTACCGTAGCGTCGTTGTCATCCCATCCTGTCGGACACACTTTTCCTGCGATGCCATAACGTTCTGTTACAATACTACCGTAGTAATTATTTGACAGTGAAAACGTATAGCCTGAAACATAATTCAAAGAAATCGATTGAATGCATTTCTTTTTTTAAATTTTGCAAAAATATTTACCAATACTTTACTAATTTCTAGCACAAAGAATCATTTCCTTGTATGAAAAAAATGTCCGAATTAAAAAAAAAAATATGGTTCTCTATTCTTTAATTTGGCCAATCAATGACACTCTGAGCTATACTCGACTACACTTTCTATAATGTCTAGAAAAGCGTTGAATGTTGTAACAAATATAAGTAATATCGAAGGATTTTAAGACATATAAAAATGATGTATGCTTTAACTTAACAACAACTGTAAAAGAAAGAAATATTTTTTTAAGATAATACCATCAGATGATTCAGCTGCCCTACATATAAGATTTGCACGTCCATAGTTTGCTGGACAATTGCCCAAACTATATGTGCAGTCAGAAATCTTTTCTTCATTTCCACTGCAAGTTATATTGTACATGTTGTAAATCCATGACCTAAAAAGGAGAAAAATGATTCCTTGCTAAATTATATCTGTCAGCTGGCAGTAAAAATCTGTAGATGATCACATATAAAGTCATCAAGCTTCTTTGCTCAATAAACCTGTGCTGGGATTTAAAATGAATCAAAGTTTATTTATGTTTTTCTTCAATATGACTTAAGTTTATATCTACCTCCGTTATACATTGCATGAAGATCTGATTGCCATCGAATTTGTTTCGTCTTCATTGTGGTTAGGATTTCCAAAATAAGCTATTTTTAGCCATGCAACCAAATCGTCCTTTAAAGATAGGCATTAGACGTAGTATCAAAATATCGCTGTCCGTGGAAGTAAAAAATATTTCTTAGAAAAAAATGTTGTAAGTAATTTGAAAAACCGCATCGTTTTCAAAGTCATGAAAGCTCACTGATGAATGGCTGTTTGGGAGGTCACAAGAAGGTGACCTCCTATTGGTTCCCGTCTGATCCTGATACGCAACTTTAATGAGGAGCTGATTTTAATACGACTGTAATTTTAACCACCTTGACACATATGCCTTTAGAACTATATAGACATTATAAGGACAGGTCTTAATTGTCAAGAAATTAATATCTTAATTAAAATGAAAAAATAAAAAACTGAACCA
>NW_026856328.1:0-43758 GCF_026571515.1 Ruditapes philippinarum | reverse complement strand
AAATTTCGAATGTAATTATACCATAGCATTCAAATAGATTGCTAGCATCGTCATAGACACGTCTGACTTCATTAAATGTAGGAACGTCTAGTCTGGAATGGAATAAGTCTAATCCTTTCATCGTCTTTTTATCTAATGGCGGTGCCTTGCCAGAGAAGAAAATCTTCCAGATGGTTGAAACTTGGGGCTCGTAGAAATATTCTGTCACAGGTTTTTTTATAAGTTCATTCCAGGGATGTGATCAGTTCTTGCACCTCCTTCAAAGAAAAAGTAGAAGAGGCTTGAATAGAGGTTGCATATCCAAGCAATAATAATAAGTGGGATATTTCCATTATTTTTATGTGAATAATGAAAATAATTCACAAAGACCTAAAGTTTTAACCAATGTTTCAACAAGATCTTTTATGGTATAATTGTATTTTTTCAAAATTCTCTAGGTTCTGACAACACTTCAGTCAGTCTAAAAAGTTTTGAAAAATACTCCACAAAGACCTCATTTTTTGAAAATTACTATAGCTGTTATACTTATGTACTGAACTGTTCAGATATCTCTACACTATAATAACACTGTTGAAAATAAGAGTAAATATCTGTAAAACTTTACAAAATCATATTAAGAAATACCTTAAAAACATTATTACTAGTATTTTTTATTTCAGTATTATCCTGTTTTGAATTCTTTTATATCTCTAGACTTATTGTAAATTCCCTTATAAACTTATACATAAAACAGAACAAGCCACCTATATTATATCTTGTCGAACTTCTATACAAATTGAACCTGGCAAAATAGGCATTTATTTTAACAGACTCAAATTTTGTTGTTGTTTTCATTGCTTCACAGGGATCAAATCCTTTGCAAGAATTTTTATATACTTCACATAAAGCTTCCTAAACAGTATTACATTAGTTAAACAGAGATTAATCCCTGAATCTTGTCAGTGTTACCTGTGTTAGTGCAGCCTCGTTACATATCTCCTCAATGAAGCCCCGGCTGATTTTGGGCGTTACCCTGGTCTGTCCCTGCTACCCTGTGCTTTTTACCTTTCTTTTAGCTCGCACTACATATCTATGGAATGTCTTTGTGTGCTACCATCTCATTTCTGCAAACAGAAACAAATACCAGTAAATATTAAAATAACATCACAATAGGCTTTTATGTTAATTTTACCCTTACTACGCTGAGTATGTGAAACGGGGCTTTGCTTGTAATATGAAATGTGAGTTTAAGGGACTTTGATATTAAAATATTACGAACAAGTCATATCAAGAATCGTTAGTTAGCACACACACTTCAGGGTTGAAATATCATTATTATAACTCACTAACTTTCCTCCATAATCAATCAAAAACCCACTGCCCAAAAATATGGATACCATGTATGATGTATTAAATAATAAAGACATTTTTAACCTTTTTAGACACATGACTGAGCAAAAGTTAACTGACAAGATCATGTGACAATTGATATTTTTTTTTAATGACATATAAGAGTAATTAACTGCTGCCAATCTTTATGCCAAATTATTAGGTGATTACCTCCCTTGTACCACACATAATACCAGTTATTAGCATTTTCAAAAAATGCTTGGAAATCGCAGTTCAGCCACAAAATATTAGAAATGATATTAAACCACAAATATTAGAAATGAGATTTTCATTTTCTTGCCTAATACCTTTATTGTATGTGGTCAACACATAAAGCTTAACAAAAAATACTTATTTACTCTTCCACTCACGTACTTGTCATGTACTAAGCTAGATTCTGAGATATATTTTGTTCTGGGTCAGAATCTGCTACACATTAAAGTTGATGTATTCATGCATTCTATAATATACATGTATGCTGACCAGCATTTTGTTTTAATGATCTTAAGAGTGATCACACCTCTACAATTCCTGCATACAAAGCCAAATTCAATGCACTGCCATTTAGTCAAAATACTATAATGCATGTGTACCGTATATATTGACAAAAAGAATGGACTAATATTGGAGTTGGGAGGTATACGCATGTTTCGATAAACCAACTTGCCTCCGGTCCACTCAATATAGTTGAATAACAAATAGCTTTATATATTGTCTATGTAACATTACAACTTTACAGCAAGTTTAATTTTTTTTGCATACAGAAGTTACTTACATTAGATATTGACTTCATACACTTACTTAAAATACAAATTTTTCAGGAAAGTAATGCCATATATTTTAAAGTAACAAGTATTAAAATATTTTGCAAATTTTTTTAAAAAAAATTGTGTTTTCAATTCAAATCAATTAAAATTCATAAAAAGAAAAAACAGTGAAATCAGTTTATTACTACTATGCAGTAACTTATTAAAAGTATTCTAATGTTATCTAATAATAGAATGAAAGCTGGGGTTTTTCCACTTTATAGAAAAATAGATCTTTTGTATCACACCAATCATTAAAAAAACGTCTCCTTGCAATGTAGCCTTAATTTTTCATATTCTATGGATATTTATAAAAACATATTTAAATGATCAATCTTGGCTGTTTTATACAATCCTAATCATTTATCAATGCCACATTTAAGTGTCATCATTAATTAGTCCTTCATAAAGAATTTTGCACCCCTTCTTAAATAAAAAATAAAGAGGGGGGATGGGAGAGGGGTTGGCGCTGGGTAGTAGAAATGTGGTTTGGGTATTAAGCCCTTTAAATGTGCCGCCTCTTTAAGTCCTGGAAAGTATGATAATGGTTCCTATCAGGCTGTAACTTTCCCTGTTTGTGGCACCTTATAAATTATAACCAATGAATTTAGCCGTTAAATTACACCCTCCAATAGAAATTATTATTGATTCAAATCTTTTTCAATTTTAGCCTCAGTTCTTTTCCAGAGTCCAAAGAGTGCATATCAAATACATAGTGTACCCCATATATAAAATATAGCATATCAGACTCCATCATCTAGCCTCTTTTCAATTTTAGAGTCCAAAAATCCATATCAAATCCTTTTTGTACTTTAAGTAACAAAGTTCTGTCAAAATGTTAAAAATGGGTCAAAGACAGAAAAGGCCGGGTTGCATATGTATACAAAATATCATGAGGCTGTGATGTTACGAAAAAAAATTTCCATTGACCCATTAATGTCGAAAATTTAATTCAGTAGGTAAACAGGAAATGGATTAGCTACACACCTAAAATCGAATCCCACAGTATGGGACCATGTGTCAATGCTGTATGCCAAATATCAAGAGGCTGTGATTAGTAGTTTCTGAGAAAAATGTTACGAAAATTTCCTACTATTGACCATTAATGTGAACAGGAAGTGGATGAGCTGCAGACTTGAAATCTAATCCTACAGTATGGGACCATGTGTCAATGCTGCATGCCAAATATCAAGAGGCTGTGATAAGTAGTTGCTGAGAAAACTGTTACGAAAATTTCCTACCATTGACCATTAATGTCAAACAAGATTGCATTTGTAAAAAATGCCATGCCACCGCATAAATACCACACTAAATAGTAATGTAAGAACACGTTTTTTTTGGTTTCTATACAGATTGCCATAATGCATAGATCACTTACCTATCTGTTATTATCAGATTAGTACCTTCAGACAATAAGATTTTTAATTTTTTACTTTATGACATAGTGACTGAAAATCAATGATCCCCAGGGGCGGGGCCAATTTTGACCCCAGGGCTTTAATTTGAATAATCTTGCTAGAGGTTCACTACACAATGTTTAATGCAAAATGTCTCACCTCTAGCCTTTGTCAATTCAAGAAGATGATTTTTTAAAGTTTTTACTATATACATGTAAGGAAAACCTATGACCCACCGGGCGGGGCTAGTTTTGACAGTAGAGGCAAAATTTGAACAACTTTGGTGGAGTACCTAATTAGATGATATACCAAATATCAAAGCTCTAAGCCTTGTACCTTCAGACAATAAGATTTTTTAATTTTTAACTATATGTACATAGTGAAAATCAATGAACCCCGGGGGTGGAGCCAATTTTGACCCCAGGGCTATATTTTGTACAATCTGCTAAAGGTTCACTACACAATGTTTCATGCAAATTATCTAACCTGAGATCTAGCCTTTGTCAATTTTGAGAAGATGATTTTTTAAAGTTTTCACTATATACATATGAGGAAAACCTATGACCCCAAGGGCGGGGCTAGTTTTGACACTAGAGGCAAAATTTGAACAACTTTGGTAGACTACCAATAGATGATATCATATAACAAATATTAAAGCTCTAAGGCTTGTACCTTCAGACAATCAGATTTTTTGATTTTTTACTATATGTACATATTGAAAATCAATGACCCCCGGGCAGGGCCAATTTTGACCCCAGGGCTATAATTTGTACAATCTTGCTAAAGGTTCACTACACAATGTTTCATGCAAAAATTTCTAACCTCTAGCCTTTGTGAATTTAGAGAAGATGATTTTTGAAGTTTTTACAATATACATATAAGAAAAACCTACAATGACCCCCCAGGGTGGGGCTGACTTTGACACTAGAGGCAAACTTTAAACAACTTTGGTAGGGTACCTATAGATAATAACACATACCAAATATCAAACCTCTAAGCCTGGTACCTTCAGACAAGAAGGTATTTTAAGTTTTTACTATACGTACATATAGTGAAAATCAATGACCCCGGGGCGGGGCCAATTTTGACCCCAGGGCTATAATTTGAACAATCTTGGTAGAGGTCTACCAGACAATGCCTTATGCAAAATATCTAAGCTATAGGCCTTTTGGGTCTTTACAAGAAGATTTTTAAAATTTATTCTTATAATTACTTTTGGTTGCCATGGCAACCAGATTTCTGCATGGAATGAAATTCTTTGAACAACTTTGGAAGCCCTTCACCCAAGGATCAATCTGGCCAAGTTTGGTTTAAATTGGACTAGTGGTTTTTCACAAGAAGATTTTTTAAGTTCACTATATAATCTATATAACACACACACACACAAACAAACACACACACACACAGGTGAATCGCTATATGCCACCGCATCGCAGATGCTGCGGTGGCATAAAAAATCTAACTTATTTAACTAAGTGAATAAACAGGAAGTGGATGAGCGACAGACCTGAAATCAAATCCCACGGTATGGGACAATGTGTCAATGCTGTATGCCAAATATCAAGAGACTGTGATAAGTAGTTGCTGAGAAAACTGTTACGAAAATTTCCTACCATTGACCATTAATGTAAAAAAATCTAACTAATTTAACTAAGTGGATAAACAGGAAATGGATGAGCGACAGACCTGAAATCAAATCCCACAGTATGGGACCATGTGTCAATGCTGTATGCTAAATATCAAGAGGCTGTGATAAGTAGTTGCTGAGAAAACTGTTACGAAAATTTCCTACCATTGACTATTAATGTCAAAAAATCTAACTAATCTAACTAAGTGGATTAACAGGAAGTGGATGAGCGACAGACCTGAAATCAAATCCCACAGTATGGGACCATGTGTCAATGCTGTATGCCAAATATCAAGAGGCTGTGATAAGTAGTTGCTGAGAAAACTGTTACGAAAATTTCCTACCATTGACCATTAATGTAAAAAAATCTAACTAATTTAACTAAGTGGATAAACAGGAAGTGGATGAGCGACATACCTGAAATAAAATCCCACGGTATGGGACAATGTGTCAATGCTGTATGCCAAATATCAAGAGACTGTGATAAGTAGTTGCTGAGAAAACTGTTACGAAAATTTCCTACCATTGACCATTAATGTTGAAAAATCTAACTAATTTAACTAAGTGGATAAACAGGAAGTGGATGAGCGACAGACCTGAAATCAAATCCCACAGTATGGGACCATGTGTCAATGCTGTATGCTAAATATCAAGAGGCTGTGATAAGTAGTTGCTGAGAAAACTGTTACGAAAGTTTTTTTTCCCCGCCCGCCCGCCGCCCGGACGCCCGCCCGCCCGCCCGCCGCCCAACATTCACCATACTATAACCCGGATTTGCACCAGTGCAACCCGGCCAAAAATGATGGAGTGAAATAAAAAAGGTCATTGCAAGACCTTTACTCAACTAGCAAGCAATTTGTCTAATATAGAAAAAAGTTTTGTCTTTTTTACAAAAAGCATGTGTGGACTAATGGTGAAAGCTGGGAAGTGTAGACAATTCATAGATAACCAGCTAACTCCGGACCAACATACTTAATTTTAAACTTGATTAGTATATATATTGTATTTAAACTTTTAAAACAAACTAACAATTTGATAATTTGAATACAGCACAAATTTGAATATTGTATGAAAATATACCTATATAAAACAACATGAACTTCATTTAGAAATAAATTATCAGAGCCATATTGTTCATGTACATATCTTCATCAATACATTTCTTTTAAATATCTCAATATAATTAAAATAAATGAAGTCAAAATATTTAACAGGAAAAGCTGGATATTTTAAATGTATTGCACTTTATAATATGTCAGTTCTATTTTTAGAATAAATACATTGGTCACATCAATAGTGTTGTTGTTACATGTATAATATGTTAATTATATAATATATGAAAGTCAATCAGATTAGAATTATCCTGATTAAAGGAAAATCAAATTTAAAAATGGTTAAAGAGTATTTAATGAAAACTATATTTTAATATACCAAGTTCAATTTATTTTAAGATTGTTCTAGTTTTTCCAGTTAGTTTCTAAAAATAGAAAATACAACTACATCTATTTTTAGATCACCCACTATAAAACGCTTATAATATTCATTATTCCAATCTTGCAGTCAGGACGATTCAAACAACACATTATATGAAAGGAAATTGCAAAAAATTGCAGACCATCATCAGGTGGATGTGGCAGCTGATCTTGGTCTGCACTGGTCACATAGGTTGAATTATTTAATTCTGTAGTTGCAGGCAAGGTTATTAAGCATTAAAACATTCTTGTATTTAATCAGAATATATATATAAAATCTATACTTAAGAATTTTTGAAATGAAAATTTAAGGACATTTCTGGCTTCACAGTTGATGATGTTTTTGTGCAATGATTCTCAGTAAGAGATAAATTGATTTGATTGGTTGGCTTAATTTTCATCAGAAAGTTACTTATGTTAACATAAGAAGATCTGCCAAACTTCTTATTGCTTCTTTAAAATATCACACCATATGGGCACTGTCTTGATACCTATTCCAGTTATTATCAAAATGACCTTCCAACTGACCAATGTTATGCCTATTCAAGATATTGCAATAATAACCCCAAACTGACCAATGTGATACCTAATCCAGTAATTGCAATTATGACCCTAAACTGACCAATCTGAAACTGACCAATGTGATGCAGATTCCAGTTTTGCAATAATAACCCCAAACTGACCAATGTGATACCTAATCCAGTAATTGCAATTATGACCCCAAACTGACCAATCTGAAACTGACCTATGTGATGCAGGTTCCAGTTTTGCAATAATAACCCCAAACTGATCTATGTGATACCTAATCCAGTAATTGCAATTATGACCCCAAACTGACCAATCTGAAACTGACCAGTGTGATGCAGATTCCAGTTATTGCAATAATAAACCCAAACTGACCTATGTGATACCTTTTCCAGTTATTATCAAAATGACACCTTTATATAGTTTTTTAACGTCAAGTCCTCAGGTGTTGGTAGAGCTTGGGTCACAATTGACTGCTGCGTATATGCCAACCAGCATTTGTTACATGACCTTCGGTTTATCAAAACCAGGGATCAAACCTTTACAATTCCTGCATACTAAGCTATCCTAACGTAGGATCAAACCTCTACAATTCCTGCATTCTATTAGCCAATGCACTACTATTTAGTGACCCCTGCAGTTTCCCAAAAATATGTTAACACTATAATTATGACACTTGTATATAGACTGACAAAAGAGTGGACTAATATTGGAGTTGGGAGGTATACGCATGTTTCGATAACCAACTTGCCTCCGGTCCACTCAATATATGTAAGGAACAAAAAGCTTTATATATTGTCTACATAACACAACAACTTTACAGCAAGTTTTATTTTTGCATACAGAAGCACTACATTAGATATTGACTTCATACACTTACTTAAAATCAAATTTCAGGAAAGTAATGCCAAATATTAAAGTAACAAGTATTAAATATTTTGCAAATGCTTTAAGAAATTATGTTTTCAATTCAAATAAATTAAAAGTCATAAAAGAAAAACAGTAAAATCAGTTTATTACTACTGCAGTAACTTATTTAATATCTAATGTATCTAATTATAGAATGAAGCTGGGTTTTTCCACTTTAAAAAATAGATTTTTATCACCAATCATTAAAAAAACATTCCTTGAAACAAAACTTAATTAAGGATAACACATTATTTCTATGATATTTTAAAACATATTTAAATGATCTCGCTGTTTTTAAAATCCTAATCTTTTTAAATCCCATTTTTTAAGTTTCTTTGAATTTTTGAAAAAAAATAATTTTCTTTTTATTTTTTATTTTTTTTATTTTTAAAATTAAATTTGTTGGGCCCTAATTAATTTTTGGGTTTTCACCTTTAAATTATTAAGAAAAAAAACACCCTCCAAATAGAAATCATTATTGATTTAAAAATCTTATTTCAATTTAGCCTCAGTTCTTTTTTCCAGAGTCCAAAGAGTGCATATCGAATACATATTGTACCCCATATGATTGTAAAATATAGCATATCAGACTCCATCATCTAGCCTCTTTTTAATTTTAGAGTCCAAAAATCCATATCAAATCCTTTTTGTACTTTAAGTAACAAAGTTCTGTCAAAAATGATGGGGAGTGCAATAAAAAAGGTCATTGCAAGACCTATATGCAAACTCAGCATGCAATGTAATATAGGAAAGTTTGTTTTTTTACAAAAAGCATGTGTGGAACTAATGGTGAAAGCTGGGGAAGTGTAGACAATTCATAGATAACCAGCTAACTCCGGGACCAACATACTTAATATAAAACTTGACTGGTATATATATTGTATTTAAAACTTTTAAAACAAACTAACAATTTGATAATTTAAATACAGCATAAATTTGAATATTGTATGAAAATATACCTATATAAAAAACATGAACTTCATTTAGAAATAAATTATCAGAGCATATTGTTCATGTACATATCTTCATCAATACATTACTTTTAAATATCTCAATATAATTAAAATAAATGAAGTCAAAATATTTAACAGGAAAGCTGGATATATTAAATGTATTGCACTTTATAAATATGTCAGTTTCTATTTTCAGAATAAATACATTGGTCACATCAATAGTGTTGTTGATGCATGTATAATATGTTAATTATATAATATATGAAAGTCAATCAGATAAGTATTATCCTGATTGAAGAAAAATCAAATTTTAAAAAACGGTTAAAGAGTATTTAAATAAATGCAAACTACCATTTTAGTTCAATTTATTTTAAGATTGTTCTAGTTTTTTTCCAGTCAGATTCTAAAAATAGAAAATACAATTACATCAATTTTTTAATCACTGGCTACTACAAACAATTCTGCCGTACTGCTTATTGCTTCTTTAAAATATCACACCATAGGGACACTGTCTTGATTCCTATCAAAATGACCTTTGAACTGACCAATGTGATGCCTATTACAGTTATTGCAGTTATTACCCAAAACTGACCAATGTGAAACTGACCTATGTGATGCATATTCCAGTTATTGCAAAAATAACCCCACACTGACCAAGGTGAAACCCTATGTGATACCTAATCAAGTTATTGCAAAAATAACCCCAAACTGACCAATGTGATACCTTAAATCCAGACAGTTATTGCAATTATGACCACAAACTGACCAATCTGAAACTGACCTATGTGATGCAGCTTCCAGTTTTGCAATAATAATCCCAAACTGACCTATGTGATACCTAATCCAGTTATCGCAATTATGACCCCAAAGTGACCAATCTGAAACTGACCTATGTGATGCAGATTCCAGTTATTGCAATAATAAACCCAAACTGACCTATGTGATTCCTTTTCCAGTTATTGCAATAATAACCCCAAAATGACCTATGTGATGCATATTCCAGTTATTGCAATAATAACCCCAAATTGAAAAATGTTATGCCCATCCCAGTTATTATCAAAATGACCACTTTATATAGTTTTTTAATGTCAAGTCCTCAGGTGTTGGTAGAGCTTAGGTCACAACTGACTGCTGCGTATATGCCAACCAGCATTTGTTACATGACCTTCGGTTTATCAAAACCAGGGATCAAACCTTTACAATTCCTGCATACTAAGCTATCCTAACGTAGGATCAAACCTCTCAATTCCTGCATACTATTAGCCAATGAACCACCATTTAGTCAGCTCTGCAGTTCCCCAAAAATATATTTAAACAGTAAATGACACTTGTATATAGACTGACAAAAGAGTGGACTAATATTGGAGTTGGGAGGTATACGCATGTTTCGATAACCAACTTGCCTCCGGTCCACTCAATATTGTAGGTTAACAAATAGCTTTATATATTGTCTATGTAACATTACAACTTTATGGCAAGTTTTATTTTTGCATACAGAAGTACTGCATTAGATATTGACTTCATACACTTACTTAAAATCAAATTTCAGGAAAGTAATAATGCCATATATTAAAGTAACAAGTATTATATATTTTGCAAATGCTTTCAAAAATTATGTTTTCTCTTTAAATAAATTAAAAGTCATAAAAGTATTACAGTGAAATCAGTTTATTTTATACAGACAGAACTTACTTATTCAATATATGATGTATCTAATTATAGAATCAAGCCGGGTTTTCCACATCATAAAAATAGATCTATGTAATATGAAGATTAAAATCGGAACATCCTCGGCTATTACTCATTATAACCTCAAACTTAATACGGATTGAAAGTAAGTTCTAGCACATGGTTTAAAATGTGAACAAAATCAGAGGGTGTTTAATAATGTATAACAAATGTATATATTTGACATCCAATGAAAAACAAAGTCTATAATTTCAGTAAAATTATGATTGAACATAATAAGATTATGTCAGACAATCATAATCAATTTAAAAATGCTCACTGAAACAGATATGTATTAACGTTATCTATAATAATAAGTATATAAATAATGTACTGTTTATATCTGTAAATTTACTTAATTTAGTTTGTCTTCTACTTGAATTACTGGTTTAAATGTTAAGTCTTCAACTCCTAGCATTAAATTACTATTTATTAACATCTTAGCATAGGTTACATCCAAATACCCTATTCGTTCTGTGTATTTCTTTCTACTGTGTTTGAGGTTCTTATCCAAGAACTGACAGAAAGGGCCTAAAAGTTGCGATTGACATAATTATTATAATTAACATTTATAATTAAAATACACCTAATGGCAACATAGCTTAATTAAGGCATATAACACATTATAACTCTTCAATAGCTAAATGCTTTCAGATTCTATGGATATTTAAAAAAGCACATTTATTGAGTCCTAAAATCCATATCAAATCCTTTTTGTACTTTATATAAGTAAGTTAAAAAAGTTCTGTCTTTGTTTGTTTGTTTGTTTCATTTTAGGCCTTTTCCCAACAGTGTTTCAGTCATATAGGCAGGTAGTTTCCTAACCATCGTTCCTGGAGAGTTACACCAGTACTCGACTACCTTCCTCCACGCTAAACTACCAAAGCATCTCCCGGGGTTCCAACCCACGCCAGAGAGGTAACTGGATGAGAAGTCATAGTCTCTAACCCCTCGACCACGGAGGCAGTTAAAAGTAAAAAAATGGTGGAGTGAGAACAATGTCACTGACTCTGATTGACTTGTACACAGTTGCAACCTTGACCTTCACCTACGTGAAAATCAGTAACATGTTTGATGTAATCTTTTGACACCCATATTTATATTTTAGTCTGACCTCGTTTTTGGTCAAAGGGACCTGAATTTTATGGACAAAAAGCCACCTTGCAATTGAGAATATTTGTGCAAAGTTATATTAAAATCGTCATGCCTGTAGATGATAGTTCACTTCTGACAAAGCTAGAAGTTGCCTGGACAATCCCCATTATATATACTGTCTTTTTTTTTTCTTCTTTATTTTCAAATATCGGAACATAATAAATTTTAACAACCCAAGACCATGGTATATACTTTACAATTCATTGTGTTACAGGTTCTATTCTAATCAACTACTTTGAGACACTGAAAAGAGATTATTTATCAAAGCAATGCACATTGCATACATATTGACTATTAAAAAAAAAAATATCATTATTTATCAAGTTAATACCAGAATCTGCCAGCCTAACCGCTGTTAGTAGAGATATTAAGACCCCTTCTTTGCTGAAGTTTATTAAACAAAAAAGAAAGAAAAAGAAAAAGTAATGGACTAATGGTGAAAGCCGGGAAGTGTAGGCAATTCATAGATAACCAGCTAACTCCGGACCACATAATCCTGTTAAAACTTTACTAGTATATATATCGTATCTTTACTATTATGACAATCTAATAGTTTTATAAATTGAATACATTGCATTTATTAAAATACAGTTATAATAATGAGTGTTTTTGATTTTCAAATATAGAATATTAAAGTAAATTTGTACATTTATATAACTGTCTCTTAATATTGCTTTAATATTTTTCTATTTTATTAACATACATGAAATAATAATTTTATGAATTACTGTTTTATGTGTAAGTTGTCTTCCGTATGCATGTTCTATTTTTAGATTTAGAGTTAAACTAAAATTTTGCTTCTTGAACACTCATTTTGAATTATTTAATATTAAATTAAAGTTTTGAATTAATAATATCTCTAATGTAAGGAAAATTTATATGAAATTAAGGTAATATTTTTGAATTATTAGAAACATATTCAACATACGATCCAAGGTTAATCTATTTTTTAGGTTTCCCAGTTTTTCCAGATATGTTCTAAAAATAGTACTGAACACTACAGTATAATCTATTTATAGATATACTGCTCAAATTGGTTACATTAATCTGTAAAATTGTGCAATAGTAGCTTTAAATTTGAGTGTAGCAAATTTTATAAAGAATTAAGATGTTTACATGTAATTTGGATGTGAAAAATATAAAGAAATACACAAAAAGTGTTAGTCACTATTTTTCTGCTAATTGATACAAACATCAAATTGAAAATTTACATACATTTTTTAAAGATTTTTTTTATTTTTTTGAATATTTATATAGGTCAAATGCCTGATTCCTGTCTTTTCCTCTTCTGACTTTTGTACATATAAATGCTAATATCTCAAACATTCACAATACAAATTTATTTTAATTAAGAAGTGAAGAACATGACAACCATAACACTCTGGTAATAATTTTTTAATTATTTCTTTAATTTTTATTTGTTTCTTTTGACAGAGGAGCATTGGCACTGTATGCAGTGTTCTTGTTGGAATTCTCTTGTTGCATCTCAAAAATGATCAAAACATAACATATACATATGAATAAAAATTATAGGTTCTTGGAATAATAATTATCTCATTTCTAAGATAATATTGTTGGTAAAAAGTACTATCTAATGTTTTACACCAAGGTTTAATTTTTTGGTATCTGACATTTATATAAAGACTTCAGATATGTAACTAAGTTGGAAATACATTTTTAGGCCTAACATAATTTTAAAACAAAGAAAACTAGAAAAATTAATTCAGACTTTGGAAAACACATTATTGCTGGAACATACGATATAGTACATCCCAGATTATTGTAAAAAATAAATGAAAAAATAAACTATTAATGGAAATAAATTAATTAATGGGACAAAAATAACATAAATAAATAAATAAACTTTTGAATGAATAAATAAATAATAAATTACTAATGTATAATCTTGAAATTAGACAAGACAGTATAAGGATTTGTTACTGAATTTAACATATACTTAGTGATACATTGTTCTTAATGTTTAGATCACTGGTAATTATTCACAGGTAATGCTTTCAAAGTATACTATTCTATTTCATCCATTGAGAGAACAGTATGTTAAAAGATCATGCTTAACTCAATTAAACACATCTGGTACTTACTATTAGGGAAAAAAAGGGATTTTGTAAAAATCAAAGATATACATGTACATATATTATGTCATCTCAGAATAAGCAAAATTGCATGTACAAAAACCACACAAACAAAAACAACCAGACAGTATAACCAACATACCACACACATATATATAGACATACAAATACACACACATATTTATGACATTTTGACTACTGACACTTAAAATTTATCATGCTTAAATGTAAAAGGGCAAGGGAGAGCATACAGATAAGTTTGAATTTTGAGTATTACTATAGTTGCTTCCCTTTAATCTAAGTGGAAAGATATTATTGATGGATAAAAAGTGCTGATTTATTTAAATCTTTGAAAGTAAATTGATTCATGTAAATAACTGTCCATGTGATTATTCACAATGAAATCATAGAACCAGGAGTTTGGTAGAGTTTTAACTATATACTGTATCAATGTATACACTAAAAGCTGAAATATTTTGATGATAATAATATTAACAATCACCATTGTTGTTGTTTTTTTATGTTTTTTTTTCTTAGTATTATAAGTATTTTTAGACTGGCGTTTCTTTGTTGTTGTTTTTTGTTCTTTTGGTTTTTTGTTGTTGTTTTTTTCTTCCTGTTTTCTTCATAAAGGACTTTTCCCCCTGTATAAATTATTAATTAATTAATAACAGTAAACATATTTTATATTTTTCTTATCAAGCCTATAAAAATATCTACATGAAAAGTACTGGAATAAATGATATCTTGAAAAATGATGTGGGGAGGGCTGTTGCTAATGTTGTCATAACTTGTAGCCCGACCCATTTGAACCATATATCTGTATGTGAATATTTGTTTTTGTATTATTCAAGTAACCCATGTATTTATGTAAATGATAATGGTGATAGATGCAACAAAATATTATTAAACTTAACTTCAGATGTATCAGATTCAAAACCATTTCTGTTGAAAAAATTTAACAACAAACCATAACTGCTTCTTGTCCGTTTTTGTAGGGGTTTGTAGGTGTTGGAGGAAACCAAACATTTAAAAGAAATAAGGTGTATGGAAAAACAAGCATAGAAAAAGCAAAATTTCAAGCATAAACTCTAAATGTATTAAAGTAGAATGTTGTAGATTGCATGTAGCTAAGTGTCACAAACTAAATATTATTTCACCAATAGTTAAAACCTTATCTTCATATATTTAATAACATTATCTTAACTTTTTAATAACAGATTTGCCCAGCAGTACATTAAAAATAATAAAGGATTTCAATATCAAAATACAAAAATTGAGCTACAAACAGCAGAGCCTTGTCAACCTGCATAGTACAGGCTGGTCTGGCTCTATACAAGAGACAAAAGATTATCACATTGGCTTCCAGTATTCTGAAGGTTTTAAAAATAGATACTTGGCTTAGGTAAACCTGGTTTATCAATTTGCTTGATAATTTATATATATTCTGTGAATGCTCATATACATTAATTATCAATGCTTAGAAATGACATATCACCTTGAATACCTGTCTTGACTGCAGAGTTGTTGTTTGTATCATTTTGATATGTAAGAATTTATTGTTGTAACAAATAATTTTAATTTCAATACTCATAAAATTTTCTAATCTTTGTTTAATATCCAAAAGTCTAGAAACATTAAATTTGAAAATCTTGTATAGATCAACTGGGGCACTTAAAACAGAAAGAAATAATAAGAAGATTAGAAAGAAATATACTCAGAATTGAATATAAAATAAGACATTTATTGGAATCCTTTGCCTGATTGAGTGAAAAGAATTTAATTAAATGGTTTTTACTTTTAGGTTAATTTGCACAATAAAAATTATTATTCTGGTAAACCATAGCGAGCGAATGATCTGAAATTTCGCATACAAGTTATTGGTGTACATATTTACCTACATCAAATTGTATAAAGATATCAAATTGTTTTTTAGTTCAGTCACATCAAATAAACCCAGTGGAGTCCCTTTAAAGTTGTATTGTAAATGGGCACATGGATTCCTTGTCCTACATATACAGGGGAAAGGAACAGTGAATAGCCAGTGAATATACCAGAAGTCAAGGTGAAACTACAATCTATGGCGGAAAACAACAACATTTATCCCAACTTACTTGTTAAAGATGGCACCAGCAAAATGCCCACCAGCAGCCATAAAAACTGCCCAGTTCATCTGATCAGGAATCCCTGTTGCCAAGGTAACAAGGTCTTCTTGCTGGCTTGGATGTGACTGAAACACAAAAATATGCAAAAATCATAAATTATATATGTAATTAGAAACTCATAGTAAAGAACAGATTTATTACTGTTATCAAATCATTAAAAGTTTCATACATACAAATTAATCAACTTGCTTTTCTGATAAATGAACATTTTAATTTCATGGACATAATGTTTTATAAATCTCAAACACCTCATGCCAAAAATTAGTTTATATGAAATGACATAGTTCTGATCAACATTTCTGAAATTTAGAAAGAAAGTCAGAATAGACACAAGGCCTTATCCTGTGGCAAGTTGTGTACACTTATAAGCCAAATATATTTTTAAATATCAGTTATGGTGCAATTTACACTGGAATTTCATATTTCTAACAAAATTTTCATTCTATAGAAATTTTAGAATGTCATACATGTCTTTTAAATGTTTGCTGAGAAGTATGCAGTGTCTAAGTATGAAGAATTAAATTTAGAGAAATGAAAAGGTTATGGCCAAAGTTGATGTTGTTGTCTGAAAGACAACAGGGTAAAAATAAACAACCAATGTTTGGGCATGAAAAGTAACCAATTAATAACTTTCCAAATAAAGTTTCAAGTTTGTCAGCCAACAGTATAGAGCCTGGTAAGACTGCACTGATGTCAGATGATGTCAGATGAACAGACTGACTTTTCTCTATAATGGTGGCAAAAGATGATCACTTTCGTTACCAGCCGGGTAAAACCTTAATTTCACAAATTTACAATGGAATGTTTCAAATAAAAGGAAGGGCCAGTCTAAAACACAAATCAACCAGTGTAATGGTTAACATAGAAACTAAGACAAGCATTCTATAATCACTTTTGACAATGGATAGTTCCAAATTCAAAACAAGGCAAGTCCATTATACAAATACAGCAGTGTAAGGGTAACCATGGTATTTTAGGACTAGTAGTAATTACCTTTTTATGACATAGAACACATCTGTAAATTGATAACAAATCACCATCTTTATTCCTGAAATACACCTTTGGTAGTCTTCTAGCCACATCTTCATACTGAAAAATATAACCATATACAATTCATGAAATTTAACTCCTGTTTTTTTCCTACAGTAAAATTTTCTATGAAACATCTCTTGTAATGCCAGCAGCAAATATATGTGACCAGACTTTAGACCTTACATCTTTATACAATTCATGAAATAATTGTTTTTTTTCCTTTGGTAAAATTGTCTGTGAAACATTTCTTGTAATGCCAGCACCAAATATATGTGACCAGACTTTAGATACAGGTCACCCCTAAGATCTGTGCAGTTGTGTGCAGGCTGTATCTAACTTGCTGAAAAATTCATTGAGGTCATCTTTTGATATTGCATAACTGGTCACTTGACATTTCTAATTCTAAGTTGCTGAAATTAAAAGCAGTTTAAGTCCAGGTTAGTGAGATAATCCTGAAAACATTTCATATTCAATACAATTATTACATAACTTTATTTTAACACCTCGTTTAGTCTACATTAGTCTAAAGTCATGTACAAGCATTATATAATTATGTAGTTTACTACTTTATATAACTTTTTTAGGACCTCTTTTTATATAAAATTAACATAACTTTGCATCTTATATCAAGACTGCAAGTAATTGCATAACTAATCCTTCTAAAGCAGGTAAGTTCCAAGAAAGTACTTTTTCTGACTAAAGATTACTGAGAAAAAAACATGAGCACTGCATGCAGTGTTGACCGTCATTTGTTAAAGGCAATAGCTATCAATAACTAATATCAACAAAAGTTTGAAGTTAAAAAGGGGCTTAACTCCAAAAGTAAAGATTTCAGAATAATGTCCCTTATCTTAAAACTGCAGCAAGTATTCCAAGATTCATATTGATACCTATTACAGTGTAACTTCTGAAAACCGAACACCCATGGGACTTGTCAAAAAGTTCGGATTTTAGAGGTTTCCGGAATTCAGAGGTTTCGGATAATGTGGACAAGACTAAGCCACTAAATGTCAAGGAAAATGTGGCCATTACTGTAATATCATATAAAATAGTCTTTTAATCAAAATGTGAAGGAAAAGAAAACATTGATATTTAAAGCTTATTTAATACTGCTACTGGAGAAATGTTGTTAATTGCATAAACTTACATATTGTCCGATGCTAGTTAATTAATTAGTACATCAAATGAAATAAAATCCCTAAAGACGTCTGATGCATACATTGTCCCAACTTATTTTCATTTAATCCGCTAATAAACACTTCAAATTAACTGACCGTCGTAAATTACTTTACTTAACCGCATCACTTCAAACATACCATTTAACAGTTTGTGATTTTAATGTGTGTCAAATTACACGATCACCGCTAATTGGTAAACAAACGATAGGGAGATTAAATCTCCCTGCAGGCTAAACATTCTCGATTTACAATGTATTTCACACCTTTGGATATTTCCGGATTTTGGAGGTAAAATTGCATTGATTTGACCCTAATTTTACGAAAATATCATCCGGAATTTAGAAGTTCCGGAATTCAGAAATATTATATTAATAGAAAATAGAAGGGGAAAAATCGGGACCGAAAAAATTGTTCGGTTTTTAGAAGTTTCCGGAATTCGGAAGTAACACTGTAAAATGTTTGAATTATGGGCTACATTCAATTTTTTGCACAATATGATTACAGGAATCGTTATACCTTCAATTTTTCACTGAAATAGACAAGATAAACATTTAATTTTTTTTCTATTCTTATCTCTTGGAACTGCCACAAGGTGTCATTTAAGTTGAAATAAAAAAACTTGAGACAGGACTCTCCATGGATGTTATATACCAACTTTGTTGTTTAATTTCTGTCTTGTTTTACCTTTTGGCTTCTCATATAATGGATGAAGAGATAATTACCTGGTTTCCTGATTCACTGTCACTGTCAGTACTTGTATTGCCAGAGTATACATGTCTACGCTGGGAACCAGGCAGTTTTTTACCACTTCCTGTTTTAGACTGGTTATCTGTATCTGTGTCTGCGTCTGTGTCTGAGTCACTTCCTGACAGACTGGATATATTTCCTGAAAATGAAAATTCTTTTTTCAGAAGCAACTATCACAAAATAAACCTCTTCTTTACCACATGCAAAAGAATATAAAAATGCAGCATCAAATATACATGTAAGTGCTATACATTGTGAAGAAAAACAACATTGTATTATACCAATTTATCACACACCCGTGCCGATTTTGCGACTCCGTAAAAATGGTATTGTACGGCCGTGCATATATTTTGACATGACGTCATTAGCGTTATACAAACATAGTGTAAAGACGCGCTAAATGTTAGTGTTATACTATAGCAGCGTCAATGAAAAATGACTCTTATTTCACTTTAAACGGTATTTATTTTGGGTATGTGATAAATAGAATATTAAATTTGTGTAAGTTCATTACTGAATTTATTGCACTCGTTGAATAAAATAATATTATGCTCGCCAGAGGCTGGCATAATTTAATTTTATTCAACTCGTGCAATAAATTCAGTATTGAACTTACACTCATTCAATATCCTCTATTTATCATATTGTATAGTTGTGGAGGAAAAATGGAGTATGAGAGGAGCTCCAGAAAATTATATTATATGTCATGAGTGAGGCTGGTTTCTGTTCTAGCTTCAAAACTTGTTCAATCATTGGTTGTAATACATGGGAAACTGTATGATACTGAAGGTCAAATTGCAATCTAAAATGACTTTATCATTTTCTTACCCCATTCCTGGAACCAACCGTAAGCAATGAATATTAAAGTTTCTTGCTCAAGGAAATAACAACTTACCCTTGAGGTTTTAATTCAATGGACCCACAGTGTTTATTCTAGTAAATGCTACTGCTGGATCCCACTATTTTTCAAAGTTCATGCACAATTTTTAAACATGTTCTTACCAAGTGTGGATTAATGATTCAAAGGAAAGAATTCTGCTCAGGGTATGTACAGTTAGATAATATTATTATAGCTAGCCCTACAACTGAATATATGGCTGCTGATTGCTAACAGGGATATTTATAATACATACATGTACAATGGTACTCTGAAACAATTCTGGACCTGGTCATTTGAAAAAAGGTTAAGCTAACAGTAATTAACTGAAAGAATTATTAAGTAACAAAAAGTTCCTGGCTTGATATAAACAAAATTGGTTAAATATTATGCAATTACTGTTCATTTTATTGGCACCCCTTGTTTTTGAAAATTCCCCCTTTTTAAAGTGAGGGGGGAAATTCACCCCTAAATTTGAATTTCTAGAAAAGACACTATGGCCAGCAATACTTAGATTACTAGTCTAATGTGTTATTTAAAATTTATTGTTGCTTACCAGATATATCTTCAAATTGTTCCTCACTAACTTTTTCTTTACCCTTTAGTCGTAGTTTCAAGTTGTACCTATGCCAGTCTGATCTGTAATGCCTCTTCTACAATATAAATGAAAATGTCATTCATTCCATGTTTGCAAAATTGCAATTAAAATGTGACCTCTCACTTCATCAAGTATATATGAATATGAGTATATATTCTTGCATAAAATCTGCAACATTTACATAGGACAAATCATGCATAAACTGATAAGATCCTATTGACCTTGCACCGTTGTTGCATTTTTGTAATTTTATGCATGATTCAGATCGCAATGCAAAAACAACTAAATACAATGACGGCAGTGATAGTTTTATCATTAAAACTTTAACTGTCAAATGACATCACAATAGCATATGGTATGCATCGAACAAGCAAAGGTTTCTTCATATGAAATACAAATAACGAAAGGAATAAGCAATTTAGATGAATACTTTGATGCAAGAACAGTGTTAATTCATTATGTGAATATTATAATATAAAAAGCAAGCTCCATAACATATCCAACATTTCAGTTAAAACCATTTTATCTGCTGCTAGCTGATACAAGAAACACATTTCAATATCAAAAGACTTTGGATTTGAGTTCTCCATTATTCATTCAGAGATTTCAAGATGAAAGTTTGAACTTGGTCAGCTAACAGCTTACAGTATAGACCGCAGTCATAAAATTTAGCACTGGCCCGGTGGCCCATGGCCAGTAAAAATTAGTTTGGGCCAGTGTAAATTTTAAGAAAATTTAGTTAAATATATAGTAGAATAAATTCATAACTCGAAATTCAAAATCTTAAATTCAATGACTGAGACTGCCTGTAGAGCCTAGTCAGACTGCACAAATGTCACTTTATACTGGTGACAAGGCTAAAGTCCTTTCAGTTCTAGCAGTGTAAAGTTTAAACAAAACAAAGAAACATTTGTTAGTATTACCTGTTCCACTCTATGAGCAAAGACAGCATCACAAGAGTTGCAGGACATTTTCTCTGACACTGTTAACTGTAAAGGTACTAGTTCTGGTTCTGTTGCTGGAACATCTTCAACAACTGCAGAAAAAAAAATCAGCTTAATTTGGTAAATATACAGAAATAAAAACTCTTGATTTACTTTTTCTAAGGGAGAAAATTGAGATAAGATAATGTGAAGTTTCTCAACTAATAACCTCACTCACAACTAATATATTTGACAATTATTTATGTGCTTTTAGGAAAGGCCATGGGTGTCAAACTACTCTGTTAAGACTGCTTGAGGACTGAGACAGGCCCTGGACAACAATAAATATGTGGCAGCAATTTTGATGGACTTATCTAAGGCTTTTGATTGTCTGCCTCATGACATTCTTTTAAATAAGTTAAGAGCATATGGCTTATCAGGCCCTGCCACCAACCTCATGCAGTCTTATCTGTCAAACAGGAAACAGCAAATAAAAATAGGCAATATTGTAAGTTCATGGGCTAATATATCCAAAGGTGTCCCTCAAGGATCAATCATTGGCCCTCTACTGTTTAATATTTTCATAAATGACATATTTTTCTTAATAAAAAAATGTACTTTATATAACTTTGCAGATGACAATACCCTTTCTTTTCGGACTAAACATTTTGATGAACTAATATGTACCTTACAACAGGAAAGTAACTACATGTATCTTATTTCATTGGTTTCATTTTAACAAAATGCAAGCTAACCCTGATAAATTTCAAGCTATTGCTGTAGGGAAGAAAACTTTGTCTAAATCCCCAGCTTTCAAAATTAATACAAGTGAAATAACATGTGACGAATTTGTAAAACTCCTTGGCATCGATATTGATCAACAATTGAATTTTAATTTTCACATAAGCATTTATGTAAAAAAGCTGCTAATCAGTTAAACATCCTCAAAAGAATAGGTCACAATTTAAATCAAACAAATAGGTTAACAATCTTTCATACTTTTATATTGTCCAATTCTAATTTTTGTCCTATGTCATAGCATTTCTGTTCAGAAAATAATACTAAAAAGATGGAAAAACTACAGGAAAGAGCACATAGATTTGTCTATAATGATTTTAATTCAAGTTATGAAGATATGCTGATAAAAGTTAATATACCAACTCTAAAAATAAGAAGAATGAGGGCTTATGGCCATTGAAACTCTTTAAATTTTTCATGATATGTCTCCTGCTGTTCTATCTGACCTTATTGTCAAGAAAACATCTGGTATAAATTTTAAATATTCAAATATTTTGCAGATTCCGCAAGTAAGAACTACAACTACTGGTAAAAAATCTTTCAGGTATGCTGCACCTGCTTTATGGAATACTCTACCTGACAATTTTAGAAAATGTTCAAATTTTGCTCAGTTTAAAAAGTTAATTTCATCATGGAATGGTAAACAATGTAAATGTATTGCTTGCAGCTAACTTCTATTTCTTTATTTACTCCACTTTTATTTATTTTTCTGGGTATGAACATATTTTTTTTGGTTTCATTTATTATTTAGTTTCTTCAGTTTTTTGCTTTAAATGTATTTTTGCTTTTCTTCCCTGCATGATTCCTGCTTATGTTAATATTATCATATAGTTTCTAGATAGAATGTTGCTTTATTTGTGATCTTTTGTTTTGTTTTTGTTTTTTTGCTTATCTTTCCAGCATGACTCAAGCTAGCTGTTAAATGAGTTCAACTGTTGACTTACATGTATGATACCTTCTGTCTTTGTGTAGTCTGATAACCCATAGTCTTTCATATTTAAATTATATATAAAAAAATGTGTTTTTTTTTTTGTTTTTTTTTAGTATTTTTATTTATTTATTTATTTAACTATTCATTAAATTTTTAATTGTTTAATCGGTATATTATTGAACTTTAAGTAAAATTTTTAGATACTAGACATTGTAAGCCTAGTTTAATATACAAGCTAGTGATGTAGAATTGGGTAAACTATCATTTTAGTTTTTTAGCATCTGATTCATTTTTATAAAAATATATCTAAAAAGGTCTATTTTATGTATGTGATGTATATATATCATGTCTAATCATTTTTTATTGTAGCTGTTTTATCTTTGTTGATCTTATACTTTATGTTATATACAGTCGGTTATAAAAGCTCCTAGAGCTATGTTGTACTGTTGAAAACTTGCCGACTTGAAATAAAACTTATCTTATCTTATTTTATCTTATCTTGTCTGGGAAACTGAGATTACTTTAGTCAACAAGAATATTTTGAAATTCTGATAATAAAAATTTAGATTCATTTTTGAAATTAGATCATTAATATGTCAAAGACACTTACCTATATGTAAAACAGATATTATTATCATTTGTTTAATACGGGGAAGTCAAAGACCGGGCCCGCGAAGCGGGTCCGGGCTTTGGCTTGCCCGGCTATAGACTACACGTGTATATTTAAAAGAAAATCAAATAAAAAAAACAATTAGAAAATATATATAATTCTATACCTATCAATGAAATTTTCAGTGTCAGTTCTAGTCGGGCGCCGCCATTTACAATGAAACTCAATGATAATAGGCGGGGTATTCCGATAACGGAACAAATCTCAACTTTTCGGATCAATAATAATCGTCGAGTGTTCCGAGTGAAAACGGAAACTGTGCATGTAATACCGAATGACACCTTTAAAACGGAAAGAATGAAAGGATTTTTTAGCGACTTCCCCGTTTATAGGCTTTGCCTAATTTCATATTATTTTATACTGATTTACTACTTACTTAATGTCATAACCTATCTGAGGTTTAAAACGATGAGTTTATCATTAGGTTAAGTGTAATTTTTCAAACTGTTCATCAGGATTAAAGTCAAATCTTAGTCCTTACCTGGATTTACCACATCTTGAACTTTTGTTCTCAGGTTTGGATTACAATTTGCCAAGATGATGCCAGACAGTTTGCTTTGGGCCTCTTTAGTGTTGTACAACAAGCATGTTGAATAAGTTTTTGGCTTCACCCTTTGTGACTTCTTTGGTGAATTTGTAGCCATCGTTATCTGTTAAATCTAAAAGTAATATAATATTTTCAATGGTTAACTTACAAACTTATCAATAATATAAGAAAATCAATCTTAAACCATTTGTCAGAAGTCAGACCAAGTCACCAAAATATCTAGATTTAACTTGTAATTTGTTTTAGATGATTCCTGTCCAGTTCGATTTCGTGATTCGCAATGTCTGTATGGTTAATCTGAACAGATTGCCACCTGGCTGGCAAAATTAACTGGGTACGAAACCCTAATAATTAGACTAAATTATCTCTACAGTGAGCTGTCTATGATGTAACTGTAAATTATTTCAACTGTTCAATTTTTTCTGTATTTCTAGCTATCTAGAACGTTTGATTTATTAAAAAATGACAATCGCGTTATTCTATATAATTAATTAAATACTATGCTCACCTTCCTCGTAATGACAAAATGAAATGAAATCGTCAATCATGAAACACACATAAACAAATTACAATATTGCAAATATTTGCGACATAGGCACTCGGTTCCACAACTTCCTATGATTTTTAATTTCTTTTAAAAAAAAAAGTTTAATTTGTATATAAAATACTACAAGGTTTCGCAGCCGCCATGTTTTAAAGCAACGGAAGTGCGTTGACTGGTTAACAATTTCTTTAAAAAATTACTGGTTCCCGAATCACTCTTGAAATAACATTTTCGATGCGGGTACCACGGTTACATAGCACGTTTTTCCGTTTTGTTTGTTGTGGTCGTCTGGGAATGTTGCAATAATTTTAATGTTTTTTTGGTGATATCTCTGAAATCGGTTCTTGTGACAGACTTTTTTGAATAACTTATCAGCAATTAGGAATTCATACGGAAGTTCACGGCTTGATTTTAATCACGATCTTCAAATTCTACGTCTTCTCTGATCGTATTCCAGTGGTGAGAGCATGTGAAATGACCATTTTTTAATTTTTTCGAGATCACATGCCAGTATTTCATGTATATTGAGTTTGTACAGCATATAGTTCAATATGAATAGTAAACAGCTACTAGTGAGCGAGTTTATCCAAAATAAGCATAATCTTGTGATTCTGGGACAGGCAGGCACAGGGAAAACATTTACCATTACAAACGTTTTGAATAAATTTAAAGATGACAAACGTAAAAGTGTTGTATTGACATGTTACACAGGAATTGCTTGCAGACAATACAGAGGATCACCATTTACTGCAACCACATTACATAGGTAACCATGCTAAATTGTGACATATGTAAATTCATTTGCACAAGACAAAATAGATGCACTATAATACATTAAATTTTTTTTAAAAGCATTTCCCCCCCCCAAACCCCCCCGGGTTTAGGGCCCTCTTGGAGCTTTTTTTCCCATTTTAGTTTGGGGTAAATTTTCCCATTGTAGTTTATTTTTTTTTTTCTGCTTTTGTCAAAAGTCTTGTGCAGCATTTGTCCAGTCTGTAAAAAAAACTTTTTATGGTGAAAGACATTCGGGCTTTGTCCAACAAAGTATCATATAGCCCGAACAAATTTTAAGTAGTCCCAAAATGCTAACAAAAGTTGTGACCAGGATTTTTAAATTTAATTAAATGTGGAGAAAATAATGCAGTGATATCACTTGATTACCATTTATTTCTCATATTCTTAGACAGGGTGTACAGTAAACAGAAAGTGAAGGGTCAAATGATTTCATTTACCTTATGACGTTGTACCTTAACTTACTGGGAAAAAATTTAATATGCATATCCCTCTTGGTCATTATAAATACAATAAGTGTAAATGCTATATATAAATTATTTTCGAAAATTTCGGATCTCAAAACATTGTTAGACTGTCAGACTTGTCTTCCTACATTTTATGCTAGCCTGAACAGAATTTTACTAGACTGGGGCTCCGGCTTTACCTCTTTACGCAGACTGTTTGTCACTAGTCTATGCGAAAGTCTGTCGGTCCTCGGATCACGCCAACTGAAAATCAGTAGGGCCTGGATAAATTTATATACAGTCAGTCCTCATGTCAGAATAAAATTTCAGGCACTTTGGCTTCTTAGATATGCACAATTTCCAAAATCAATTTTTTTTTTTTTTTTCATTTTTACTTGTATTCACAGACCCAGATAACCAAAATCAACACAAAATACAAGTATTGGCTAAGTAATGAAAGCCACCGTTTTGTCTTGGATCATTTCCTTACAAAAACATATCTTTCCTCAAATCTTCAAAAGTAAACCTTTGAAATATGTATCATTTTCTTGGGAATTAGCCTAATGTTTTATTATGCCCCCGTCATGATAATGGCCGGGGCATATAGTGTTACCCTGTTCCGTCATTCTGTCATCATTAGTTTGCGTTCATTATCTTAGTAACGGTTCTACAAATTCAACTCAAATTTGACATTTGGATAGGTCATGATAAAATACAGGTAAAGTTTGAATTTGGTTGTGGTTCAATGATTTTTGACAGAGTTATGCCCCTTTTACTTTGAAAATAATATGAAATTTTCAGTTTCCGTTTATTATCTCCCCAACGGTAAAACACATTCAACTGAAACTTGACATATGGATATGTCATGAGAAAATACAGTTAAAGTTCGAATTTTGTGATGGTTTGATGATTTTTGTGTCGCCTCTACAGAGTAGTCGCGACATAAAGGGATCACTTCTCCGTCGTCTGTCTGTCTGTCCGTCCGTCACAAAACTTGTCCGGACTACTGCTCATAAACTACTGGTGCAATTTCATCCAAACTTTAAAGGAATGATCAGTAACAAGTCTAGTTGTGCATATTGTCAGCATTTTCCGGTTCAGTGATTTTTGTCAGAGTTATAGCCCTTTAATAATTTTTAATTTTAAAGTTTGTGCGGACTACTTCTCTTATACCACTTAAGCAAATTTCAATGAAACTTTACAGGATTGATCTGTAGCTCAAGTCCTCGCGCATATTGCACGGGTTTTCCGGTTGAATGATTTTTGGCCGAGTTGTGGCCCTTTGATAAAAAGGTCTTTTTTTCTGTTACTTGCCAGATACACAAAAGCTTGTCCAGACTACTCCTCATAAACTACTGGTGCAATTTTATCCAAACTTTACAGGAATTATCAGTACCAAGTCTAGTTGTGCACTGTCCGTCTGTCTGTCACAAAATTTGTGCCAACATGAAATTGGCCATCATGAGGCGACACATGTGATTACTGATCGCTCTTGTTGCCAGAGTTATGCCCCTTTTACTTTGAAAATGATATGAAATTTTCAGTTTGTTTCTCTTGCCATTCATTATCTCCCAAACGGTATAACACATTCAACTCAAACTTGACAAATGGATATGTGAAAGGAATGGGCAGGTGCTTAGAATTTGGTCATGGTTCAATGATTTTTGCCAGACTTATACCCCTTTCACTTTGAAAATAATACAAAATTTTCAGTTCCCATTCATTATCTCCCTTACATATTCAACATATTCAACTGAAATTAAAGATATGGATATGTCATAAGAATACAGTGCCCAATTTCAAATTTGGTCATGGTTTGATGATAGCTGACAGAGTTATCCCTCTTGAACTTAAAAAAAAAATCAGAAATTTTAAGTTTTCATTCATAATCTCCCAAATGGTTGTAAACATTCAACTCAAATTTGACATATAGATACATGTTAGGAATAAGCAGTTCAAGTTTGAATTTGGTCGTGGTTCACACTTTTGTGGAAATGTATGTGGCCATTACTTTGGCTACAAATATGCAATATGCAATTTACAAAAGGTTAAGACTGATTAATTTCAGTGCCTTTAACATTGTATAAAAATGGTTTGTGTTAACATTCAATAGTTTTAAGGGCTCTTAACTTAAAATGAAAAAAAAATAATGGTGATTTTTCTGAATTAAATGGACAGAGGCCTTAGCGGCTAAGCCTCTTGATTTTGGGAGAAATCATCGCTAAAATTGCTAATTTGGGAAGTAAAAAAGCAGATTTAGTTCAATTGTTTGGAAAAAATGCAGGATTGTAACGAAGATTTCAATTGGGAAGAGGCCTAAACCCTTTGGAAAATCTGTTAAAATTTCTAAACAAAAAAAACTTTTTTCCAAGTTTTTAATGTAATATGTTAGTACCCGATTTTTTAAATTTTTTTAAACTCCAAATTTTTTTGTTGAATAAACATATTTGGGCTTTTTCCCCGGGGTTTCCTGACCCCATTTTGGGAAACAACGAGGGTTTTACAAGCTACACATGTTTTAAGTGGTTTCATATAAGTGGTACACTTGAACAACTGGCACATACTTTGCGAAAATTTCTTTTTTGGTTCAGTATATAAACAGGAAAGTCACTGAATATTTTGTGCAAACATATTTGGAACTATATATTATAACGTGTGAAATTTTGGCTGCATGCAGTGGCATCCAGCACATGACAACACATTTCTAGTTTATTATGTTTCTGTATATTTTTTTCATAGTATCTTGTACTTGAGCCTGATAATTCATATTTGCTAAATATTTTTTTTTAATTATGGCAATATCCCGCGTCCGGCCCGGGAAAAAATCATCAGGGCCGGAAATAAATGTAAGGATCCCAGTACTTTCTCATTGACTGTTGTCAATAAATTTAAATATGTTTTGATAATTTGTTTATCATTTTCAGGTTTGCCGGTCTTGAAGATGGAAGGCATGATGTAACTAAACTTGTAAACTTATTAATGTCTGATGAAAGGTATCAGAAAACAAAATATAGAATAATGAACACTGACATTTTGATAATCGACGAAGTTTCGATGGTCAGTAAAAAAATACTTGAAAGTGTTGAATATTTATGCAGAAAGTTAAGAAACCAAAATAAAATATTTGCTGGAATTCAGGTAGTCTTGTGTGGGGATTTTTATCATTTGCCTCCAATTAAAGATAAAGTGTATGATGATAATGGGTTATTTTGCTTTGAAGCTTTTTTTAAACAATTTTTTTAAACACATAATAGTTGTGAATGAAGTTTACAGACAGGATGAGGACTCTTTGATAAATGCAGTCAATGAATTAGAGAAAGGAGTGCCATCTGAAAGGACAAATGAATTTTTAAAAACTTTGTCAAGGCCTTTAAATGTACCGTCGACTGAAGTTATCAAGCTATTTGCAAGAAACATTGATGCTGACATATGTAATTATAATATCTTGAATGAATTACCAGGTGAAATTTTCACGTTTGATTCACAGGACTTTGGAGATACATATTTTTTGAGGAAATTTATTGCGCCAAAACATCTGGGTTTAAAAATTAATGCAAAAGTTATGTTGTTAACAAATCTTACTGATGAGTATGTAAATGGTCTAGTTGGAACAATTGTTAATATTAACCATAAGTGTATAGAGGTTAACTTTGATGGTAAAATTGTGAAAATAACAAGGATTCTGTTTACTAAGTATGATCCTGTCACATCTGTAATTTTATCCCAAAGATACCAGTTTCCACTACGCCTAGCTTATGCAGTTACAATACACAAGTCACAAGGAATGACTATTCCATTTGTTGAAATTGATTGCAAAAATGCCTATAGCCCGGGACAATTGGGAGTTGCTGTTGGTAGAGCAGTGTCAACAACGGGTCTTAGGGTTTTAAATTATAATCAGAATATAGTTAAAAAACATCCAGATAAAATTAATCTTTTTTATAAAAGTATTGATTCAAGCACTTTAGTAACAGATTTGTCTGACAATATATGCTGCTCTTCCTTGGTATCAACTACAGAACTTACAGAAAGTGACATGAAAGGAGGCAGTGAAAGTGAGACAATTAAAGGGACTCAATCAACTTCTTTACCAATACACAGTGATTCATCTGACAGTGAAAGTGAAGAACTTTTAAATATATTGTCCTCATTTCATGAAGAACATAACTACTATGCTTCCAGTTCACATGTATCTGAAAACATGGTTCGAGCTTTTGAAATAGCAATTCAGGATTACATTGGTAATTTCGGTTTTAAAACTAAACTTTCTTGTTAATCTGTATGTCAGTTTTTCATTTCTTTTATACTATATTAACATTAAATTATCATACATAATCATGTGTAAAACAAACCTTTTGCCAATAAGGTGAAAGTCTTCATTTTTTCCACTTGAATAATGCAAAGCTATGTCAGGATTTGAACTAACAGCTGTGAAGAGCATGTGGGTTTTGAGTCTTACTACTTTAACCTCATGGTTATTGATGGCCAGATATACAAATGATTTTTCTGCAAAAGATAAATGTACAAAAATATATGTACCAAGTGAATTTCATACAGAATTTCATGTACATAGTTTCAATTTTCAAAATATGTGCTATATCTGCCTTTAATTTCATTTTTATATGACAATATTTTCTGTAGAAAAATATTTTTGGGTATTAATTGTAATATTATACATAAAACAAAAGAGCAAGAATAATTATATATTTGGTTTATACAGAAATTATTTTAGTTCGATTGTGTAGGAAGCTATAAGGTTATAGACACTCTTTCGAATCCGTTCCTGGAACCAACCAGTACTGAGCAATGAGTGTAAAGTTTCTTGCAAAAGGAAACAACGACTTGCCCCTGAGGGGGTTTGAACCGATACGGCTAGCTATCATTAGATTACTAGTCCAACGTGTTAACTACTGAGTACTCGGCCATGCCGCCACTTATATATTTAAGTTTACATGTACAATTAAGTCTGTTCATATTGATTTTACAGGCACTTCAGAAGAGGTTCCAGTCAGGCAAGCATGTGCTTTGTTACTGAAAAGCGATCAGTGTGTTTCTTGGTATAAAGTGCAACATGAAAAGGTTCGAGTTATGTTTGAAACAAGTTTCACAGCAGAACCAGGGAAAAATCAGCCATGTCATCTATCAAACTTTTATGCCAGTTTTAACAAATATATATGTTCAACAGAGTACTTACAAGAAATGGAACAGTTCAGTAACATTCATTATGGACACGAGATACTAACATCAGTAATGTTTGCTATACAAGCATATCGCATGGAACATAAATCGCATTTGGTGAATTTCGAAAAAGTGGATGTAAATGTCTTTCCAAAACAGCAATGTCCACCAGGAAATGATGGTAAACTTCGGTACATAGCTGGATACACCATTGCAAAATGTAGATATCGTCTGTGTTCAGCGTTGAGAAATCGCCTTTTTGTACCTGGAATGGAAATCGAGATTAATCAACTTAATGAAAAAATAAAAATTTTGGACACTTGTATTGTATCAGGAACCGATATTGTAAAAGAGACAAAGTATCCAAAATCACTAGAAGAAATTCATAGGAAACAAAATGAAAGAGAAGGGCTTACAAACGTAACAGACAGAACTTTTGAATTTTTCTGCAAACTACAACAGACGGCCGTAATTTTAATGTCTTTTGAGTCATTGAAGTCTCAAAGAAAGTATTTGTTTAGATATGTTTACAATAATGTTGTTAAAAACACTACAGTGTTAGAAAGTTTTGAAAAAAATTTTGCAGTTTCCTTTGTACATGTAAACAGTACATATTATGAGAAAGATAAACATTGCATTCAAGAATTATTAGAATCTATGTCTGCATTTTGTTCTCATGTTGTGACACTGTTTGAAATGATCGTGAAATTGTTTATAACAGTAATGTTCTCCCAATTTCGGAAAGACTATTTGAGAGTAGTTAAAAGAGAAAAAGGGAAAGCACTTAGAAAAAAAATTATGGAAAAAAATGAAAAAAATGCATTTCAACATGTAACCATGGACTTTATCAGGAATGACATGTCAACTGATAAAACTATTTCACATTTGAAATTAAAAACTGATGCGCTTTCTGATCCACTTTTTTATAAGAATTTTAAGAAAGCAGAACTGCTGCAACTTTTGAAATGTTACAATGAAAGTATTTCTTCGGGTAGTAGTAAGAATGATATTGGAGAATATTTAACAGACATTCTCACTAATCCAGAATGCGTTAAAATGTGTAACCCAACCTGTCTCCAGGAGCAATATACAGAAAATACAAATAATTTAGAAAAATTGAAAACCAGAACAACAGTAAATAATGAACAACCACATTTATCAGAAGCTCTTTCTGTAGTAGGAAAAAAAGTAACAACATTTGCAGAAAATGAAGAACAATGAAGTCCAAAAAAATAAAAATGTGTTTACCATAAAGACAGACAAGAACAGTTGAAAAAAGTGAAGATCAACATTCTCCAATATTAATTTGTTTACCAAAAAGACAAAAAACAGTTGTAAAAAGTGAAGAGCGACGTTGTCCTTCTCCAAAATCAAGTTGTTCACCAAAACAACAAACAAGAACAGTTGTAAAAAGTGAAGACCAACATTGTCCTTCTCCAAAATCAACTTCTTTACCAAAACAACAAACAAAAACAGTTGTAAAAAGTGAAGACCAACATTGTCCTTCTCCAAAATCAACTTGTTTAAGAAAACGACAAACAAGAACATTTATAAAAAGTGAAGAGCAACATACACAAAAACAAAATAATGTAAGAAAAAGAGTAACCAAATCAAGAAAGGGAAAAAAGTGTTCATCCGAAGAAATTACTGTAAGTCAATGTAAGAGAAAGAATTTGAAAAAAGGCAAAAATAAAGGCAAAGCGCGGAAAATACAATCGGAAGAAGATAATGAAACTGATGGATGTTGTGTTTGCAATAAATTTTACAGAGAAGGTGAAGACTGGATATGCTGTGATCTTTGTAGCCATTGGTACCATAGACATTGTGTTAATTTAATTGACGAAGAAGAATGGGATTACTTTTCAAGTGAAGATGCTATTTACACATGCCCACTTTGTCAGTGATAGGAACAAAAGGTGAAATTCATAAATAAAATAAAAGAACTTCACATTATTGTGTTGCCTGTACGGAATAGTGGCGACATATAGGGATCACTTCTCCGTCGTCTGTCTGTCCGTCCGTCCGTACGTCACAAAACTTGTCTGGACTATTTCTCATAAACTACTTGTGCAATTTCATACAAACTTTACAGGAAGGATCAGTACGAAGTCTAGTTGTGCATATTGTCAGCATTTTGTGGTTCAATAATTTTTGTCAGAGTTATGGCCCTTTAATAATTTTTATATTTAAAGTTTGTGCATACTACTTCTCTTATACCACTAATGCAATTTCAGTGAAACTTTACATGATTAATCTTTACCTGAAGTCCTTGCGCATATTGCACGGGTTTTCCGGTTGAATGATTTTTAGCTGAGTTAAGGCCCTTTGATAAAAAGGTGTTTTTTCTGTTACTTGCCCGATACACAAAAGCTTGTGCGGACTAATCCTCATAAACTACTGGTGCTATGCAAATTTTACAGGAATAATCAGTACCAAATCTAGTTGTGCATTGTCCATCTGTCTGTCCGTCTGTCACAACATGAAATTGGCCATCATGAGGCGACACATGTGATTACTGATCGCTCTTGTTTTTAATTATATTATAAAATTTACATAATGATATCATGTTTTAATGACTTCATAACTGAAGTATTTAGCACATATCTTTTGCTAGGAAACTGTAAACTTGAAGTTAAAGCAATAAGAAATATACCAGTATATATATTTCACTTAATCTAATGAACAATAACTGTTCAATTTGTAATTTTCATGTAGATATGCATAATTTGATATTTCGCAATATTTTTTATTTTTATTTATTATGAGCAATGATTTCCTACCTTACATGTAAAGCAGTAATCATTTATTTTATATAGATATTTCTTTTAAAACTTACTTAATTCTTTTGCATATATGTAGCTCCATTGCTAACTGCTGCATTACTCTTCCTTGATACCGGATTTTCACCAAGAATAATGGCATTGGTTGTGCGGCAGTATGTAAGGTAGTCGGGATTGGTGTTATCTCCATTGTGGATTCCCCTTTGTTGCGAAAATATGTTTTCAATGGCGTCACTGTTTATTCTTGCAGGTACAATTGACATGTAGCTGGATGTTAAAGATTGTTGACACATTTCATCAAAGCCTAACAGACAGGATATGATGTCTTCCCTTGTTTGGTATGAAAATAACGATTTCTCTTTGTTTGTACTATCACTGTTGTAAATCTTGATTTCCCATTCTTTAAACCAATCAAGGACTTTTCGTAATTCATAGAGTCTTGTGTCCTTGTAGCATGTTATTGGTCTCTTGTCTCTGAAGAAAGTTACTAAAACAGATGTTTGATTTAGAAGTTCAATGGTACTGTCAAGATCACTGGCTATGTCTTTTTCTAGGGTTTGCTGGTATTGGATAATAAGATGGAGCATATTTTTATCTAAAACTTCTTCTGCTAGTATATTCCTCATTTTCAATTGAGAATTCAGAAAAAAGTGATCCTGAGTTAGCTTCTGATGGATTTTAAAAGTATTAACAGATATATCCCATTGATATGCTTTTATCCAGTGATCCCAAATGATGTTCTTGTTGTTAAGTTGTAGTAATTTTTTATGTGATTTCAAAAGTCCACTTTTAGATATATTATTTCTTATTTTTTTAATCATATGTGAGTAGTCCATTATTACACTAATCTTTGGTTTATGTGGAGAAAATACATTAGGCACTAACATGCTGGTCATTGTTTTTGATGTATTACATTCTGGAATAAGAATTTTCATTAATTGTCTGTTGTTTTGTGCACCATCTAAACTTAAATACGTAACATGAAATCCATATATGCCCAATTTCTTTACAGCTTTCCAAAATATCAAATACAACTCTGGTGGACTTGTTTGTGATGTTGGAAAATGAGCAACAGGAAATCTAAAACCTTACTGACCTATAAAAAGTAGCTTTAAAACGTGATTAGCAAGTTTTAAAGTATTTTTTCCACAAAGTTTGTCAAAATAAACTGATTCCGGACAACATTCCACAAAACCAATGAGCTGAAATTCATCTCCAACCTTTTTCAATTGTAGGTCATCTTGTATAGTCATTTCATCTATTAGAAGCCCTCCCTTATATCCCACAGGTGGTACGTTTTGAATTTCTGCTTCATTCTTCATCCATTGAAGCACATCATTGTTAAAACCTGCACTTTGGTCAACTTTGTTTTTGTATCTTATTATTTGACTTGTTGATGGTAATATTAAGTATTTGCTTTTACATAAATATTCATAATTTTTTGGAGATCTACAGTACATTGACAGACATAGTCGTATTATTTCTGGATTCCATCTTCTAGCTTTTGGTGAAATATTGTTATTTTTAAGCTGTGATCAGAGAAGTGTCTTCATTTTGTCATTTAAATTAAACTTTTCAAGAAAATCTGTATCAGTAACTTCATTTAAAACTTCACTTAAATTTTCATGGTCTGTGTTAGTAAGCTTGACTGCATAAGTATGATCAAAGTCTATACCTGTATGTATTTCAGGTTGTGTAAGAACTTCTGGAGGTTGAAGAGAGGTGCTGTCAGGATTAGAATCTATTGTTGGGAGTTTTTCTTTCCATTGTACACCAATGTACACTTTTGTAAGTTTTGCCCAATATTCTTTGTTGCGAGCAGTTTTTACAATGACACCCTTAAAAACTTGTTTCATTGCTTTCCCTATTTCTCTTCCATTGTAGACGCATTTCAGTTTCTTTTCTATTTCTGTTAAGTATACCTGTCCATTTTCATCTTGTATAATGTTGTCTTGTATCCTAAATAAAATATAAAACATTCAAATTTTATAAAATTTGTAATTTTAAAACAATACCTGTAGAGTAAAAAATATTTCAAAATAAGTGTTTACTGACTTACAATGATCAATTTTAACATGACCCAGATTTTTCAGTGTTTTACATAGGAAAATCGAAAGTGCGTATTATAATTTATTTTGCATTCTAACACAACCCGTATTTTTCTCTATTGAACAAAGAAGAACCGAAAGTGTGTGTTATTATGCTATGAAATCACAATCTGACATTCAATATTTAAAATAGTTTCATTATCATAATACACTTGACGTAACCTCTAAAAAAAATTTGCTCTGAAAATAAGAAAGGAAACAAATCAGGCGCAATTTAAGTTAATATCAAGTACGGCAGCATTATTTTGGTAAAATAGTGTTAGAATAAAAATAATATATCCAAATCAGTAATTTTATCCCTTGATAACATCATTGTTTGTTGTTCCGATGCGCATCATTATATCACTTGGACTACGCCCTCGTGATAAAATTCCTCGCTTCCGAACTCCAAACATTGATTTTATTGAACGATAAAATCACTGTTTTAGATATATTATTTCTTCATTATAGTGTCATAATGTAAACATAAACAATGCCCCATTTTTTATATAAATGGAATGTTTCATATACATTTTGTCACGTATATATAGAATTTTTCATAGGTCACATCAGTTAAAATATTTTGTAAATCTGTATTGCAATTTTCAATTTCAGATTTAACTCGCCTTTCCTCATTGGATCATTTCAACTTTACTAAGAGAATGTTGAAATATTTTGGATGTGGTAGAAACAGTGGAACATCTTCATATCATTGATAACGTGTGATATGGTATTACTGAACTTGAATATCCAATTTACAATGGATTACGACAGTTTCATAGAATTTCATTGAAAATATGTTTCAACAGACATTCACCTGTAAAACATAAGAAGAGTGTATGTATACCATGGCTGGACAAATTACTCTGTTATGTAACTGATGTCTTCAGAAAAATAATTTGGGTTATACATTTTTATATCCCCGAAAGAATTTCGGGCATATTATGTTATACCCCCTGGCGTCCGTACGTTAGCAATTTGATTTCCGGAGCATAACTTTAGTTCCTTTTGGCCCACAATATTCAAACTTCATAGGATGATTGGCCATATTGGGTAGAAGACCCTGTAGATTTTGGTGTCACAAGGTCAAAGGTCACTATTACCTTAATACTGAAAATGGTTACCAGAGTATAACTTAAGTTCCATTTGGTCCACAGTATTAAAACTTCATAGGATGATTGTCCATATTGGGTATAAGACCCCTATTGATTTTGGGTCACAAGGTGAAAGATCAAGGTTATAATCTTCTTAAAACTGGAAACAGTTTTCGCTCAATAACTCAAGTATTAATAAAGCTTTTATAAAATTAACAGCTTTATACCCCTAATGTGTTTTCGTCCATGCGTTGTAGCATTTTTACTTACAAGATAACAACTGGATGGTGGGGCTTTGAAAAGCGCAGCTGTATATATACATGAATATTCTTCAGCTATAAAGTATTGCTTTTTGAAGGAGGTAATACTTTATTTAATTCCCATGTGTTACAAATGCTTCATCCTTACTAAAAGAAAAAGTACTTTCATGCATATATTGCTACGCCTTAAGTAGTGCTCTTGTTGATTGAGTGATTTACTTATAACTTCCAATTTTTTATGCTCCCCGAAAAAATTTCGGGGGAGCATATAGTCGCCGCCTTGTCCGTCCGTCCGTCCGGCCGTCCGTCCGTCCGTCCGTCCGTCCCCTTTTCTTGTCCGGGACATAACTTTGAAACAACAAGAGGTATCAACATGAAACTTTGTAGGTAGATAGATCTCATTAAGTAGGTGTGCAGTGCACAAGAACCGTAACTCTGCCTTGCCTAATTTTTGAATTATTCCCCTTTGTTTATTTTTACACTTTGAACTTTGTCCGGGACATAACTCTAAAAGTATAAGAGGTATCAACATGAAACTTTGTAGGTAGATAGATCTCATTGAGTAGGTGTGCAGTGCACAAGAACCGTAACTCTGCATTGCCTAATCTTTGAATTATTCCCCTTTGTTTATTTTTACACTTTGAACTTTGTCCGGGACATTACTCTAAAAGTATAAGAGGTATCAAACATGAAACTTTGTAGGTAGATAGATCTCATTGAGTAGAAGTGCAGTGCACAAGAACCGTAACTCTGCCTTGCCTAATTTTTGAATTACCCCCTTTGTTTATTTTACACTTTGAAATTTGTCCGGGACATAACTCTAAAAGTATAAGAGGTATTAACATGAAACTTTGTAGGTAGATAGATCTCATTGAGTAGAAGTGCAGTGCACAAGAACCGTAACTCTGCCTTGCCTATTTTTTTAATTATCCCCTTTGTTTATTTTACACTTTGAACTTTGTCCGGGACATAACTCTAAAAGTATAAGAGATATCAACATGAAACTTTGTAGGTAGATAGATCTCATTGAGTAGGTGTGCAGTGCACAAGAACCGTAACTCTGCCTTGCCTAATTTTTGAATTATCCCCCTTTGTTTATTTTACACTTTGAAATTTGTCCGGGACATAACTCTAAATGTATAAGAGGTATCAACATGAAACTTTGTAGGTAGATAGATCTCATTGAGTAGGTGTGCAGTCCACAAGAACCGTAACTCTGCCTTGTCTAATTTTTTAATTATCCCCTTTGTTTATTTTACACTTTGAACTTTGTCCGGGACATAACTCTAAAAGTATAAGAGGTATCAACATGAAACTTTGTAGGTAGATAGATCTCATTGAGTAGGTGTGCAGTGAACAAGAACCTTAACTCTGCCTTGCCTAATTTTTGAATTATCCCCCTTTGTTTATTTTTACACTTTGAACTTTGTCCGGGACATATTTCTTAATGTATAAGAGATATCAACATGAAACTTTGTAGGTAGATAGATCTCATTGAGTAAGTTTGCAGTGCACAAGAACTGTAAAAATGTCTTGCCTACTTTTGGAGTTATTGCCCTTTGTTCATTTTGACACTTTGAACTTTGTCTGGGACATTACTCTAAAATTATAAGAGATATTAACATGAAACTTTGTAGATAGATAGGTCTCATTGGGTGGAAGTGCAGTGCTTAAGAATCATTACTCTGCCTTGCCTTATTTTGAAGTAATTGCCCTTTTGTTTATTTTTACTTTTTGACTTTTGTCCTGGACATTACTTTAAAACTATTAGAGATATCAACATGAAACTTTGTAGGTAGCTAGATGTAATTGGATAGAACTGCAACGCTTCAAGAACCTAAACAAAGCCTGGTCTAATTTTGGAGTTATTGCCCTTTGTTCATTTTTTTTATACTTTCCTGTGTCCAGAACCTTCTCGGGGAGCATCACCCGGTTCAACCGGTTCTTGTTTTATTCTGTCATCCATTTCATTGTATGTGATAAGGTTCTAACTTCAGCAGCAATATTTTCACAATAATCTTCAACTTACTTTATTTTATTAAATTGATATTTCAGCTCACCTGTTACAAAGTGACATGGTGAGCTTTTGTGATCGTTTTCTGTCCGGCGTCTGTGTGTAAACTTTTACTTTAAACCACATTTTCTCAGGAACTGCTAAGTGATTTTTATGCAAACTTCACCGGAATATTCCTTTGGTGGTCAACTTTAAAAATTATACAAAGAATTTAATGCATAACTCTGGTTGCCATGGCAAGTGAAATGAAAAACTTAAAAATCTTCTTTTAAAAACCAAAAGAGCTACAGCTTAGATATTTGCCATGAAACATCGTCTAGTCAGTGTCTTGCAAGTTTGTTCAAGTACCAGCCCTAGGGTCAAAATTGGGCATGCCCCAGGGGTTCATTGATATTCCTTATATGTATAAAGTCAAAAATTAAAAAAAAATTCTTTCAAAAATTGCAAACAATATTTAAAAAATCCCAAAGACCTACAGTTACATATTAAGAATGAAACATGTTATTATTGTCAACCAAGTTTGTTCAAATAAAAGCCCTTGTGTCAAAATTGGCCCTGCACAGGGGTCATTAATTTCGCTAATATGTATATAGTTAAAAATTAAAAATCTTGTAAAAAAAAACCCAAATAGCTACATGTTATTATAAAACATGAAACATATTGTAGTAGGTGTCTACCAAGTTTGTTCTATTAAAAGTGCTGTGGTCAATATTGGCCTCACCCTGGTTTGTCATTGATTTTCCCTTAGCAATAGCAACTATTAATGTTTTTGAAAGATACAAATATGAACAGCTTTGGTGATAGTTCACAATATTACTTTTTCCTTGTCATGGACAGCTTTTACATACAGGTGAGCAATTTCATGGTCATCAAGGCCATCTTGTTTTAATCCTCCTCTCGGGGGGGGGGGGGGGGGGGGGGGGGGGGGGGGGGGGGGGGATTTAGATTTACCCTTGTTCGTCCATAAGTTCATTTTGTGTCCCATGTACCTCAAAAATTATTTCACATACAGTCATCTTTACAGGAAAGTTTATCAACATGTGTAGTTGTGCACTTAGGTATTTTTGTTGGATATATTTATTATTTTTAGAGTTATTGCCCTTGACTTTCTAAAAATTTACAATTTTCAACTTGTGTACCACATAGCTCAAAAAGTATTTTACCTAGGGTCATGAAACTTTACAGGAATGTTGATCAGCATGTAAAGTTTTGCATATGGGTTTCTGCTTCTGATTTCATGTTTTTATGCCCCCGCCATGTAATGGCCGGGGCATATAGTGTTACCCTGTTCCGTCCTTCCGTCATTCCGTCCTTCCGTCATTCTGTCATTCCGTCATTCTGTCATTCCGTCATCATCAGTTTCCGTTCATTATCTTAGTAATGGTTGCACATATTCAACTCAAATTTGACATATGGATATGTCATGAGAAAATACAGGTCAAGTTCGAATTTGGTCATGGTTCGATGATTTTTGGCAGAGTTATGCCCCTTTTACTTTGAAAATAATATGAAATTTTCAGTTTCCGTTCATTATCTCCCCAACGGTACAACACATTCAACTCAAATTTGACATATGGATATGTCATGAGAAAATACAGGTCAAGTTCGAATTTGGTCATGGTTCAACGATTTTTAGCAGAGTTATGCCCCTTTTACTTTGAAAATAATATGAAATTTTCAGTTTCCGTTCATTATCTCCCTAACAGTACAACACATTCAACTCAAATTTGACATATGGATATGTCATGAGAAAATACAGGTCAAGTTCGAATTTGGTCATGATTCGATGATTTTTGGCAGAGTTATGCCCCTTTTACTTTGAAAATAATATGAAATTTTCAGTTTCCGTTCATTATCTCCCCAAAGGTACAACACATTCAACTCAAATTTGACATATGGATATGTCATGAGAAAATACAGGTCAAGTTCGAATTTGGTCATGGTTCAACGATTTTTGGCAGAGTTATGCCCTTTTTACTTTGAAAATAATATGAAATTTTCAGTTTCCGTTCATTATCTCCCAAACGGTACAACACATTCAACTCAAATTTGACATATGGATATGTCATGAGAAAGTACAGGTCAAGTTTGAATTTGGTCATGGTTCGATGATTTTTGGCAGAGTTATGCTCCTTTTACTTTGAAAATAATATGAAATTTTCAGTTTCTGTTTATTATCTCCCCAACAGTACAACACATTCAACTCAAATTTGACATATGGATATTTTTTTGGAATGCCAAGGTCAAGTTCGAATTTGGTCATGGTTCAATAATTTTTGGCAGAGTAATGCCCTTTTCACTTTGAAAAAAATATGAAATTTACAGTTTCTGTTCATTATCTACCCAACAGTGTTACATATTCAACTCAAATTTGACATATGGATATGTCAAAGGAATGGGCAGGTCAAGTTGGAATTTGGTCATGGTTCGATGGTTTTTTGGCAGAGTTATGTCCCTTTCACTTTGAAAATAATATAGATACATCTTAGGAATAGGCAGAAAATAATATAGATACATCTTAGGAATAGGCAGTTTAAGTTTGAATTTGGTCGTGGTTCAATGATTTTGGACAAACTTATCTTTCTTGAATATTGGAAAAAAATTTGAACTTTCAGTTTCAGCACTCATACTTTTGTGGAAATGTATGTAGCCATTATTTTGGCTACAAATATGAAATATGCTATTTTCAAAAGGATAAGACTGAATAATTTCAGTGCCTTGAACATTGTATGAAAATGGTTTGTGTTAACATTGAAAAGTTTTAAGGGCTTTGAACTTAAAATGAAAACAATAATTTGTGCAAACAAATTTGGAACTAAATATAATAACATCTGAAATTTTGGCTGCATGCGGGGGCATCCGTGGCATGATGACACATTTCTAGTTTGATAGTTATTTCCCTTGATTAATTGAATATTTTCTCATTTGTGTCATGCATATCTCAAAATGTATTTAACATACAGTCATGAAACTGAATAGGAATGTTGGTCAGCATATATAGTTATGCACCTTGGATTTCGCTTGTGGTTTATTTGGTATTTGTAGAGTTATTGCCATTGACTTATTAAAAAAAGTTTTATGATGTTTTCTTATTTGTTGCTTCACTTAGAATCAATCAAATTTGCAGGAATATTGTTCAATATCACTTTGAAGCTGATTACCTTGGATTTTGCATGTGGATTTTTTATGCCACAGCAGCATGTGCGATGCAGTGGCATATAGCGATTCACTTGTGTGTGTGTGTCTCTCTCTCTCTCTCTCTCTGTGTATGTTCTGTAGATTATATAGTGAACTTAAAAAAAATTGTGAAAAACCACAACTCCAGTTTCAACCAAACTTGGCAGGATTGATCCTTGGTGGAACGGCTTCCAAAGTTGTTCAAAGAATTTCATTTCATGCAGAAATCTTGTTGCCATGGCAAGCAAAAGGAATTATTAGAATAAATTTAAAAATATTGTTGTAAAGACCGAAAAGGCCTAGAGGTTAGATATTTTGCATAAGGCATTGTCTTGTAGACCTCAAGATTGTTCAAATTATAGCCCTAGGGTAGGCGCGGCCCAAGGGTCATTGATTTTCACTATATGTACATGTAGTAAAAACTTAAAATACCTTCTTGTCTGAAAAAAGTTTCATATTTGGTATGTGTTATTATCTATACATACTCTACCAAAGTTGTGAAAATTTTGCCTCTATTGTAAAAATCAGCCCCACCCTGGGGGTCATACGTATATAGTAAAAACTTAAAAAATCATCTTCTCTAAATTGACAAAGGCTACAGGTTATATATCTTGCATCAAACATTGTGTAGTGAACCTTAAGCAAGATTGTACAAATTATAGCCCTGGGGTCAAAATTGTTCCCTCACCGGGGGTTATTGATTTTCAATATGTACATAAAGTAAAAAATAAAAAAATATTATTGTCTGTAGGTACAAGGCTAAGAGCTTTAATATTTCTTAAATGATATCATCTGTAGGTAGTCTAACCAAAGTTGTTAAAAATTTTGCCTGTAGTGTCAAAAGTAGGCCCGCCCCGGGTGTCATAGGTTTCCCTTTTTTTATATTT
>NW_026856327.1:0-76247 GCF_026571515.1 Ruditapes philippinarum | reverse complement strand
TTTGGAAATCTTGGAAAAATTGTGAAGTTTAAAGCATAATCGCTAGTTTGTTAAGTGGAGATAGTATATTCTTCATCCAAGTATTTCAACATGACCAATTTCAACACTTTCTAAAATACTTTAAAAGAAAGATTTTCTTTTTGTAATTGTAAGGAAATTAAGTCAGTTTTAATATTTTATGTCTATATTTAACATTTAATTGCAAGATTTCGAGAGTTGCGCATTTATACTGAAATTGAAAATGTTTATTGGAAATACTTACAATATGTTCAGTAAATTTGTACGGTCAGTCAATCTAGCCATTCCTTAAAAAATCATCTCATTTGTTAAACTTAATTAACATTTTTGACAGGTTCATGGTTTTAAATGTTCTTCAAATTCACGGCCTTTTCCGTCAAATTTCGGACATTGATGTCGAACTACACAGATAAGGTACTATACGCTACAAACTTGAAACATGTTTATAAATAGTAAGTAAACGACTTGTTTATGATACCGAGCGTTGTTTGGATCCATCATTCATTATTTAGGCGTTAAACCGTGCAAATTACCTCAGTTACATTTTAAAAGCTTATTGCAGTGTAATACGACACGTGTAATTTGGCTAACGGCTCAGATATACACGTTGCGTATTCATTTCGAAAATAAATTTTGTTTATCAGCGAGATGTTTCGGATGATCGTAATAGTAATGGTACATGCCAACGATAAATAACACTATAAACTGTATATACCAAGAAGGTTTAAGTACATTAAGTGCATTAGCTATGAGCAATTATAACTATTGTCAGAAATGCTGGTATTCCGAATACTTTGAAGCAATATGAATGTATGACAATTCCTACCTTCACCATTTTTCGCCATTTATGTATGTATACAATAGCAATTAGTGTACCAAAATGTAAAAACAAATATATAACCGTAAGCTGGCGTTTACATATTTAAATGATTAAACTTAAAATTTGGTTTTATTTGTCGGGAAGTTCCTGATTGTTTGTTTGTCCCAACATTCTGTCTTTATACCATCAGTTCAGTATGGTGTTTCGAAAAAATACCTTATACAATGTACCATGTATACGTACATGCGAGAACTGAAAAGACTCTCTATAATTTATTTGACTTCTTTATGTTTTATATCATATGTAGAACTACAGGAAATAATCAATTTTTTTCAAAGAAATTCAATAGTTATATGCTGTAACCATGTGTTTATACAGAATACTATACTTAGCGCAGGTTACTTTGTAAGTTCATTTGCTGTAAAGAAAAAAAACCAAGTGTTCTATCATTATCCAGTGAAACAAACTTTATTTCATACTGTGAACATAATATCATGAAACAGTAAAGAATTAATAAGAACATCTATAAATACAAAAGCTATAGAAAGCTCATTTATATACCTAATACACAATGCATACAATTTGCTATTTACATCAGTATCATCAGAATAATCATGTTAAATGTTATTCAAACATAGTATTTCAGTGCAAGTTACCGTATACTTCACAACAGCAGTGTTGTGTGGCAGCCGTCAAAGGTTGCCTCGTGTTCTAATATTTTTTTGTTCCTTCGGGATCATTGTGTCAAGCACTATTCAGTGTTGAGAATTGAGTACCTCTCAAACCGGTGCTGGGGGGGGGGCGTGAGGAATGTTGCACTTTTTCATTATCCCTAATGTACAGACACAATCAAACCGAGTCTGTAATTTTCATGTAATTTTGCTGTTTGAAATGCTTCCGAGGTTTACTTTTTTCCAAATATTAACCGTACTTGATTGGGTATAATTACAAACAGTCTTAATTGTTTCACTTTCTTAAAAACATGAAGGTCGTGGCTCGGTTTGATTGAGCAGAAGATTAAGTAACATATTTATTGTCTTTTCAATACTGTTTGATATTAACGCATAATCACATTGTTATTTATATTTTTGTAAGCAGATATAGTTTGATATTGATATTTGTTGCAAAGACCCTCAGATTCCGTAAAAGTTGCACCGAGACAACGCGTGTGACCTCATAAAAATGTCTTAATCACAATTTTACTCAATTGTTATGCTATATCGTACTAATTATACAATAAACGAACACAAAAGACACCGTCAATACGTTAGCCAGGTCGTCATTCCCACGAATGATCTTAAAAGTAAAACTTGTTTGTGAATATTCTTAGTACATGTAGTATCTTAGCAGTTTTATGCACTCATTTATTGCTTTCAATTACATTTCTGTCAGATATTTTGGTATGCTCACTTTCTGTGTTATTTCTGTCGGCAATAATTTTGCACAGATTGTCCCCTTCTTTTGCACAGTTCCTCCGTTATTAATTTCTTTAAACTTTGCTTAACCTATAAATCATACATACAAAGAATGTACATATTGCAAGAAAGCAAGAATACGTAAGTTTGAAAGAAAAAGAAAAACATATTATTTTATGCCAATTCCTCTATAATTTATTATATAGATTCATGTCATAAATTGATATATATTAAGATGTTGCAATTAAATTAAAACAATAAAATCATGCTCTAAGCACGATTTGAACATGCATGTTATATAACGCGCTTCGATTGTGAACCCAATTAACAAACCTTTTCCTCTATTAATACAAATCTAATCTGTACAGTTAAATTCTAAATATAAATTGTCAATTTTCTTTTGTACACATAAGACGATATAAAAGAATTAGAACCCCAAAATAAATGAAGTGATAAACATAAAATTTCGATCGTTTTATGTTGATTTGCATTATATGAATTATTTATATGTCTTTCGAAAGAAGTTTATCTTTATGGATAGTATGCTTCTTAAAACAAATCTGCGGATGCTTTAATTAAACTGAATGCCTACCTACCTTGTTGATCTTGTTTTTTTTTATATTCTGAGCCTTTGTCTTATACTAGTCAAATCAAATCGTGTACTTGTGTTAGTCTTATTGATTAATAATAGGTAAAAGTGCGGCTTAGTTTGTGTCGCAGATATTGAGCTTCCTTCTAGTTCTTAAGTCAAGCTCTTCGAGTCATTTGAGGAAAAGGCTCACCCTCTTGTCTAAATGAGATTAAATTGACACACAGATTTAAAATAGACATGTTTTTTCTTGTTTAAATTTTTGACTGTCTAAGTGACTTTCGCGTCTGATATTCTTAGTTATGCACGTCATCATAATGACTAACATTTTACTATATGAAAGCATAGAATATTTCGTGTAGTGATTATAATAGAGAACTTAAATATTTATTAGAGAACCTGAGACATACCATATTCAGATTCTTATAATGTATAAAATGTTTTTATATAAAATCATTAGAAATTTACACCATTCTTTGCGTTTAAATTTAGTGGGCTTTGATCTTTTATGAACATTTCTGTAAATAACGGTAAGCAAAATTGTCTGTTATTTAACCTCATATAGCATCTAGTAAATCAAAGATCGTAAGCAGTTTTTTTTAAAGTAACCTTCGCTTTGACTGAAATCGAAAGAACTTCTCTCTTATTCCATTTTAACCTCATATAAGTTGGTTACACAAAATCGCTTTTCTGTTCATTTTCTATCAAAATAAGATCACTAAGACGCAAGTAATGTTCTTTAAATTCACTTCATGTTAAGTTTTTTTAGACAATGTCTCTAAAGCAATAACTGAATTATTTTTTTTTTAAATAGTAAAACGCTTTAAGTTTTATGGCAATACCGATTAACAAATATAATGATTGCTTCACGCGGTATAATTATAGTTCCCCTCGTAGGAAGTGTGTAGACTTACTATTACAGTGTTTGCCCCGTAATGCAGGAATGTGAAAAACCCCACAGGAACTATGCAATAGTAACACCGAATCAGAGCCTATTTGGTCTTAGGGGGCATTGTGTTATAGTAATGAAAGGCAATGTGTAATTTCACTCACTAGCATATGGCTTTATCAAAAAATATAAGTAATGTAATATTTACTTGTATTTATTTGAACATAAAATCTTCAATAAAACAGATTTACATGTCATTAATTTATTAAAGCTTGAGTATTACAAAGCTAACATATAAAACAGACAACAGTGTAACAATAATATGTAAACGTAAATGCAGAAGGTATAAACATATAAGCAATAGGATAACGAATTAAAAACTTATATTTTGAACACCACTTGCTGAATGTGAAAAAAAAAATTATTTTTAAATTTCAATGTATGTGTTGAATAAATAAAGCCATTTAGTTCGAGATCAACCATATAACTATATCTTCAAAGAACTCATGCAGAAGAAGCTTTATTTTACAAACATATATATAAAAGATTCTCATTTACAGACATAGTTTATAAAGATAACAAAACAGTGATAAAAGGGCTACAGTCTACATCTGAATTAAATTGTCTGTATTTTCTAGACACATGTTAGAAATATCTATAGTTTATTAATCAGTAATAGAAGGGTATCAATGATAACCAATGGAAAGATGAACATCTGTGTTGCAAAGACAATTATTTATAAACCACTTCTATTAAGAACATAATAAATATGTACCCTGTTATTGGAGAGACTTAATTTTATACAACTATTGGACAGATAATAAACCTATGTTGGATAGACGGTGGAATATTGTAAACTATAGTTGGACTGGCTAAATTAGTTTATACAATGTAAACATGTAAAGAGAAATATTTACTAATATATGCTTTGATTATCATAATTTATAAAAGAAAAGCATACTCTGTAAAACACGGTTAGAAAGGCTATAGCATAAACATTTATTTTCAAAACATGAAGCTATACTGTATCAAAAGGGACGGATACTCGAGAGTTATGAAAAAAGAAAATAGTTGACTATATCAGATTCGGTTTATCGGGTCCGCTCATTAGATAAAATGAAATAAATAAATTCCAGTTTTAAAAGACATTATAGCTTAATAACCTTTTTGGATAAAAAACTTACTTTAAGTAAAAGAAGCAAAATTAGTATGATTAATACTTAATTCATTTAAGCCATAAAGCAACGACTTACACACCGAATAATATTTCACTCAAAATCATATATGTTAATGGCAGTTATTTCTTTTATATATTGATTGATATATTGTTTTTTTTTCGTAAAACTGATACTTTCTTTTATCATTCTCATAATATAATTTGTTTAAATTATTTATATGTATGTTTATTGCACATGACAACTCCAAAATGAAAATTAATTTGCATGAAATGAGACAGTCTTATATTATATCATTGAAATATATAGTTTTAAATATTCAATAAGAAAATTAGTAACATGCTTTTCATTAATAAAATAATATGACCGAACATAGTAAAATAAAATCGAAATGTTTATATTAAGCACACAAATGCATACTGTAAGCTAAATGCATCGAAAATTACAAATACGTGCGACTTTAGATTATTAAACAAAAACTTGTAAGAAAACCGTTATAACAATATTTCAAAACTTCACAGTACTGAACAGTGTAAATGTCCTTTACATTGATAAACGAAGAAAAGGCATTGTTATGTTGTAAAATTTAATTAAGAACATGTAAGATGCATATCACCTGAAGAAAACGGTGCTCGAAGGGGTTAGATATTTTTTAAATATAAGTTAGGAAAATGTAACCAAAATTGCATTTTGATTTTCATATAAAATACCAAAAGACTATAACTGATTTTTGCCAAAACAACACTAAAACAATATGGCTAAACTTTATGTATGGCCAATGAGAAATATTTCTTTTCAGAGATTGCAACAGGACACCAAACGACAAAAAAAGCTTTTGAAACATAAAAATATTAGCATTTTCAGCCTTTTAACAAGTGTCATATTTGTGTAAAAATGGACAAGTAATAAATTGACAATAAAGACGAATTTCTTCAACCATTGTTCACAACAACTCGTTCATATTATAGTATTTCTTCTTTTCGGAAATCTCAGCCAGATATTTTACAGATTGGTAGCAAAACCTGAATTGTGACTGAAATAAAGTAAATTGATAATTTAGACCAAAATAATAATAATAATAATTCCATGATATCAATTTTTCAATAACTGTATTTTTTTGTTTTATCTTATGTAATTTAAAACTATCAGTCTTTCCTGGTAGACATAGGCAATGTTTTGCAATTGATTTGACAATTAGGCGAATTTATTTTACTGATAAATTTGCGATAAGATAAATAATGTGAAGTAAATGCATGTTTGCTGGGGTTTATATAAGATGTTATATTCTGAAATATCAGACAAGTTCAAAATAATGACAAGTTGGATATATTTTATAGTTTTATCATGCTTTATATCACATGCTTTTATATGAGTGTAGTTAATGACTTACAATGTCGGTAAAAGCTGATTTCCTCCTTGAACGCAGTTGACAAATGGTATTTAGGACACTAATTTCTTTCTCAAAGAAACACTTTTCTGATATGATAGAGATAGCACAAAGTAAACAGCTTCGTTCAGCTCCAGTTCTATAAATAACAGCATTAAATCACAAAAGTATCTATATAATTATACGTATACATGACATATCAAACTGCTTTCACAATGATTCAAGCCGAATCAAACACACAAATATAAATCTAGCTACACAATTAAATACAAGCACATACATGTATAATGATACCTCTTCATAGTGGATCAACAGTAAATCAAAATATGAAAAAAATATTTCGCAAATAGATTTGTTTTCATACAATACTTACAAGCAATGAACTACGATTGGTCTATCTTCTCTTTGACCTTTGACCTCATTCTCAACATCCTTGGCCAGCTTTAAAAACGGCTCAACCATAGATGGGACCTTTTCTGACTGATTCCATCCGTTATACCGGTAATGTTTCAAATGCAGCTCTCCTCCAGAAAGGTGCTATAATATTATATAACAAAAATCTGTCAATTAATTTTCATTAAATATCACTGATTTTTACTTGTTTTATATATGATGTATAGATAGACATACTGTTTTACGTTTCATTGTTGAAGGGATTAAGAAAGACTATTAAAAGGCAATGTTCGGTTATCTTATCCATAATTATGTTCTTGATTGAAATAAATGATAGATACAGTAAAGGATTCCTGAACAATTACAAAGGAAAACTCCCAAATCCTGCACATATTTGCTTTATCAAAATGTTCATAGTTTCGTGCTGGATAATGTATGATTATGAACAAAGAGGATATGAAAAAAATAAATCCGGAAAAGGTAGAAGAATTAAATTATATGTATTAAACCGGTCACCAAAAAGAGCTTGGCATAATTATTCTTAGCTAAAAACATAGAACATCTACCAATCCAGTGCGCGATATTGTCATGTCCCGTATTGTACCATAATCCGTTGTGTCAACCGTCTTACAAGTTACTTGGAAATGACCAACTTTGAACGCCTTTCCATCTTGCGGTAGATAATGTCCAACGGACTGAAATGAGTAATATTCAAAAGTGACAAACATAAAAAAACTGAAATATCATATTTTTCAAGCAATCTCTTTGAAAATCAATTATAACATTTGATCAGAATTTTTGGCAAAAATTCAAAATCAGTCTAAATTATGATTCGGTAAGTATATATAAATAGAATGATTTAAAATTAGCTTTGAAGTTTATTCTTTGTTTAATCCACCCCATCCCCAAACATTTTTTCATAGCAAACATTTGTATTGCATTAAATTTAATTGTAAAACGACACTAAAAAGAAATATGTTAGGTATGGATTAATTTGCAAATCAATACTATTAAATAAAATGTTATCTATAATTATTTTAAACAAGCAAGATTATCTATAAATGTATTCTTACTTTATCTTTCAGGTTTTCGTCGTCTAAACTAATGACACAAGCACATTTTTCTTGATAAAGCATCGATATAAAGTCTTCAACTGTATTCGGCATTGGCGTCTGTGTAACAATAAATTTGTATGGATTTTCGTATCCCTGAAATTGAAATACTAAGTAAAATATAATGTAACTTAATAATGCCATTTAAAGTATATTCAATCATTAATCGTAATTATGTACATAGTATGAACAATTTCACAACTCTTACTTGTTCACATAGATCTATACTAATATAAAACAGTATACGAACGATTTATAACGCGGGAATATGACCAGCTTTATAACTTTTCTGGGATGAGTTAAAAGAAATTTTATAGACAATGACAACAATAATGTAAGATCTTTGTAAAAATATCTTTGATTTTAAAAAAGCTTACATATATGCAAATTGTGCTGATATAATAAAAGAGTATTATTAAAATGTCAATAATAATATACCAGTTTAAAAGCATGATGGATCAATTCCAGAAAAGAGGCTATAAATATATACAATGAAAAAGGGAGGCAACGCAAGCAAGGTTCATGAAATAAATATTGAAAAGGGAGACAAACGAAACTTCAAACGAAATCAAAATTACTTTCATTTATATACTTACATTTACATAAACAGCATTTATATAGTTATGCTTTGTTGATGACAGTCTCACTCTGTAATCATCGCCTACACATAAAAATAGGATGTTATTTATTGAAGCCTTAAAATGTTGAATGTAAATTTGCTTTATGGTTTAATGTTGTAAAGATCTATTTTCGGCTTTAAATCACTTCCCAATGCACAACAGGGATTAACCATGAATTCAAACTTAACCAACCACTGAATAGTCAAGGTTTTCTATTCAAATGAGATTTTCATACAAGTAGAGTATATTTACAGACGGTTATTTTCTATTGAAATCTACTTTTATTAACGCAGTGTCGTATAATGAGTGTGAATGAAAAAGGAAGTTTACCTTTACAATGGCTATAGTTAATGTGAAATTGTTGAAATAAAGAATGTTAAAACTTTTAAATTTAAACAACGTTTTGTACACAATTATGAATTACGGGTTGGTTTTCTACTATTTTTTTTTAAACAGCTCTAAATATATGCTAACTGTAATAATTATTTCATAGTTAGTAAATTAATTTAAACATTTCTGTATGCCAAAGGATCATTAAGTCAAAATTCTACTTCTATTTTATGGAATGAAAATGCATTTTATATATCATCCCCATCCCCTTGTGGCACTGACTTATTTCGAAATTTGCATACCAGGAATGTCAGCTCCGTGTCTATTTTCCTTCCTTATTTTCTTGTTCCTAGATGATTTCCCATCGAAGTCTGTCGGCATAACAACATCAGTAAATGTCTGAAATATTCAGAAAGTCAACCACACCTGTTACTTAGATATTTCATGCTCATTAGGTAACTTAAAAAATATCTTACAAATGACCGTGACCTTTTTTTTATTTCTTTTATTATTTTTTTCCTTTGCCAGCTTTAGCCACTTTGAACTGTTTAAATCTTAGGCAAATTTCAATAACACTGATAATAACGATCTTCTTAATGATTATTATTCGATTTTACACAATATTCATATTACTATTATACATAAGGAGACAATTGATCAACTGTTTGTATATTTTTTTATTATGCAACAGTAAATGTTCAATCTCAAATGGGAGCGCTTCTGGTTGCATTGATAAATAAATTGGTCTAAAGGAAGTGAATGAGTAGAGTGATTACTATCAAGCACTTTCTTCAGAATAAGCAGTATCAAGTCTCCAATATGAAAACGATTTGCTTTAAACTATCACAGAGGAGAGAAACATGAAATAATTGGAATCAATAAAACAGCGAAAGTTTCCGTCACAATATTTCATGAACAGTTGAGTGTGTGTTTACAGTCATTATGCTGATTTTAATCAATCTAAAATGGAAGATATTATAAAACAATCAAGCTTTTATAAAAACACAATTTGTATTACTATATACACATGTACCTGAAATTGATGTGATATTTTATCATCTGTCATCAAACGAGGAATATGTGTGACCGGAAGTGGATCGGGATCGCACGTGAGGGCATACAGAAGACATCGGTGAAGAAATATATACTGTTCCTAAATAAGAGAAAGAACAATACATGGTTCCGAATATCAATAATTATGTCAAATAATAAAAATACAACTTCAAATATATATCCTACTATAATATCCATCATACCAGATTGTAAGAAAATCACAATTAAAGAACACTTATGACAAACATGTGTTAAAAACAAATATCATCCATATATAATAACATACCAAGTTTTGCACCATGTGGCCTCTTTGTCCACGTAGCGCCATCACACGACCAAAAATGTCAACATAATTATCATTCTTGCCTTCCTGTATAAGTATATCCAATGCGATATAGGTTCCAGTTCTTCCGATTCCTGCACTGTTATATGATACATACATACAGACATATATAGGAAATCATTATCAATATTCACGTACAAATTAAACTTTTAGAACTAATGGCTATAAAGCGTTCCATATTCATTTCCGTTTCAGATATCTTTTAAGAGTTATTTGTAATAACAAATGTTTTTCAACAGGCTGATAATTGACCAAATATTTTTTTGACAATGTAAGTTTTTTTTATACATTTAAATTGCACTGGCAAAACAAATACCTGCATTGTACCACTATAGGGCCACCATCGTCTGACTTTGTTTGTCCAACTTTGTTTCTAAACTCTACCAGAGAGGCAACATTATCTGGAACGGATCGGTCGGGCCAGGCGGTATAGTGATATTGTGTCACTTTCCTTGATCCAGAACCCTTTGAAATAAAAAGAACAAACATTTTTATCAATGGTGCATTATATTTTGAGGTATGTTGTTCACAAATTTAAAGAAAAACTAATACAATCTAGGGATATAGATAAGATTTGGTCAACATATTAGAAAGATCAAACAAATAGATTTTTTATGTCTTAAACGATAATCAAATCAAAGGTGATTAGGACGTATGTTTAAATTTGATACAAATAGACAAATTACTATAATCTAGGGATAAATAAAACCTTTGTTTTAGCATATAAAAAAAATCAAACAAATAAACATTTAGTCTTTAAAAGGGTAAAATCATTATAATTATTTTAGTTTTGATACAATATAACATACCTGCACATTAACAGAAAACTCCCTTAAAGTGAATTCTGAAAATATTTTCTCAGCAATGCACACCACTTTGTATCCATGGTAATTCTTAGTTTTCCCTTGATCAGGCCAGTACTGCTCACATTTCATTTTCTATGAAGTAGGCAAAGAATTTTTTTAATGTTTCTGACCATAGTTCAATTGTTGTGTATATAACCAAATTATACGTGACCCAAGATAAAAAGTTAACAATACAATTAATTATACGTAGAAAATAATATACAAGGCTTTATACAAACTGTTTTAAATGCAATTACTGCTAGATGTATGCATATAACTCTCAGTATATCTATAATTTTATTACCATATTTTAGTGTATAGAAAATGTTTCTAATTATTCTAAAATAATCAGTTTTAATCAGACTGTATCTTTCTCCAGATTTTTATATATGAAGTCAAATAAATGAGGAAAAATTCAAAACTAAAACTAAAAGTTGTTTTCCTGGCGAGTGTGGTAATATACAAACCCCAGACTCATCTAGATTGGTCAACATTAAAATTTTATCTGTTTTTTCTTCCCATATCATCTCCCAAAAGTCTTTGTAAGCATTCATTGCATCCTTGGTTGGTCCTTAAATCATTAATAAGTAAATAAATACAAGAGAAATATTGATGGAAATAATACGACCTGAAAATGTAAGGTAATTACTTTACATTGCCTTTTAATGACATTTTATTTACATCATAAAAGCCTTAAAAAGAGAGATGCCTCAAGAGTAATTGAAATATAGCAAAAAAATGACAGTTGCAGACTTGGTTGACGAGAATAGTGTTATTTATTATAAAGTTAAATACTATTTTTAACACATAAACCAAGAATCAAAGAAAACATGTGTGTGAGAATAATCAAGAGATAGATATTTGCAGTATTTGATATGATTGTAGACAGTATTTGCCAGAGCTGAAAATATTTTTTTAACCATTACTATTATATATTTATAACGTGTTATATCGAGTCATCGGCAGTTTTACAATGTGTCAGTTCATGCATGAATTAATGCATGGAAGGGCACCTGAGGTCTTCCTACATCATTACAAACTTAAAAGTCGCCATATGACCTGTACCGCGTTGGTCCGACGTAAAAAAAATGGATACATACCAAGAGAAGCTATGTACTCTGGTGACTTCTTGTGTCCCTAAATTAAATTAAGAAACATAATATGAAATATCTGTATATAAAATTATCCATATACAAATATCAGTGATAATTCTTAAATAGTATCTGGTCAAACAAATGTTCAGTTCTTGCCAATGCAAAAGCATGTGCTATTTCTTTTCATTTTGTTCACACGTTATGTGACATTATCAAATTCAAGGCACAAGTATGCTTAACTTCATCAGTTATTAAAATTAAGTAATTATTTATACGCCAACGAACTATCAAATGACTAGCATAAGGTTGTCAGTAAAAAAATCTTTAAATGTTGAAAGACATGAAAATATTCCTACATTACACATCAAACATGCAAGTCTATACATACATCAATGTAATTTGCGTTGATATAAGTTTTACTTTTTAAGACAACACGAGTGGCATCATCTGAAATAGCAGAAAATATATGATCTTCCTAATTGCTCGAATTAACTTAAGATATCTAACGCTGTCTTTTGGTAAACAAATATTACAGACATAAGGTGAAAGCTAGGATATTCTTACTGGATATGTTAATATGATTAATTTGAATAAGAGAATGCACAAAAGTAGTTGAAATGTGTATTCCCTGTGACTGGTCAAGATAATCTGGTTCTTTCTTAAAACAAAGTGTAAGATTTCTTTTTGTTTCAATGACACTATGTATTCATAAGTGTTTAATTATAGTGTATAGCGTATAAATTTAAGATTAATTAAAAGTACATTATAAAAATAAGTACACAGTATTACGTAAATTAATTTTGTAACCAGCAAAACCTTATAAAGATTTCTTAAAATAAGAACAAATGTTTACATGCATATACTCCGTTGTATCTATTTTTCTTGCGATTATACCGCGTTAGAGCTTCGTCACAAGGCCTTGTCAAACCTTTGGGTAATTTCTAAATGGAAAATGAATTTCGAAACAATATAACACCAAACGTAGAAATAGCTGAATTATTATGTATCATCAAATTTATCGTTTCAATATCAATATAATTATAAATACAGGTTTATCTATTGAACCGATAGAACTAATTCACGCAATTGAACATTTCTAGCAGTATTAAAATACCAACATTTAATTGTCCCTGCAATAATTTAAGTTTAATATTATCTTATTTCAAACTATAAAAAGATATATTAAGTTCCCCCTATCCTATAACAGGTACAGTAATATGAAATATGCAATTAATACTCAACCTCAAACTCATCTTCATAATCAGTCTTCTTCCTGGTGTATTCAAGTAGATCAGATATTTGAATCCGGGTTCTAAGTAGACTCGCTGTATTTAATACAAATCAGCACTCGGTGGATTTACTTCTGTTTAATTTACAATGCCCCTGTTTTTTTTAAGAATGATCCTATATATGCATTGAAGTTTTGCAGTTGTTTCACACACTAAATAAACTACTTGAAAAAAGTAAGTAATCTTCTAAATTATGTAATATCTGTTAATAACTTTATATCTGATACAATCGATATTTCTGACAATAAGGTAAGAAATATTACTGACATACTATATATAGTTACATGTTATCTTAGCATCCCATACGAATACGGTTATTCAATGAAAACAAACCTTTTTCGATAAGTTTAGAACTGCCTTCGTCTAATTCTTCTAATTCTATTTCATCAACATCCGTTTCTTCTTCTGTTTTGTTTTCAAGATCTCCATCAATAGTGATAGTGGAATACGTACCATCTGAGACAGTTTTTCTATCATCTAAGTCAATGGCAAAATTATCATACATTGCTTTTGGTTTGCTAATTTCTCTCGTACTAGGTTTCTTGAGCTTGTGTGTTTTGTTAGGTTGTGCATATATGTAGTCCTGAATTTCTTCAACTGCTTCCGTTTTCTTAATTGGTTTTGCATAAACATCTTAAATAATAGAAGAAATTAATAGCTGTAACAGTTTTGAATAATTACAAGAAACATATCAATTTCTTTTATTAAACATTAAAGAGTATGTGATGTAATGGTTGATGATTATGAAAAACTAAAAAAAACAAAAAACATTTTCATTGATTATATGTCACACTGTAACACTGTCATTTATTTAAACGACTTAAAGTTGTAAACTACTGCTAATATATGTTATGTGCATGCATGAATCATGTAAATATCTTTAGAGTATTATAGTTTTTATCTTTGCGTAATGCATACTTTGATCTTCTGTAATAACTGCCTCATGTTGATCGGATTCTTCTCTCGGGGATTTCTTTCTGTCGAATAAAGGACAAATTTCTTCCATAAAATGCATTTTTTTAATAAAACTAAAGGACGATCCATATTATATTATGTAATATGTAAACCTAAAAATGAAAAAATAAAAACGGAATATTCAATCCAAATATAATGAACACACGCATCGATCTCCTAGTTTTATTTCAGGTCAAAGTCTTAAAATGAACATATGCGTCATGAATGACTGATGCTTTCTTAATATACATTTGCTCTTTTTTGCGTTTATTAACTTACTTACTTCAGCATTTTTCCTCCGGATTAATGTAAATGTTCACAGACAATAATTCATACGAATACTGATTTAAAAGTAATGAGGTCTTTTGTTTTTATACCTTCGTTTTAGCAAACAAACTCCCACTATGATCAGTATCAAGATTAGAACGCCTCCTCCTGCTGATGCACCTATGATTAGTTCGTTGCTTTCTTTCTTTTCTTGTACTGCCATCTGTGTACCCTCAGTTAAAGTTTGTTGTGAACTTGCTCTTGTTTGACTAGTTGTTATCTCTGTTCAAATTGAGAAATTCAAATAACAATAACAAATACACATACAATGAAGATCACGTCAAGCAAATGCAAGTTTAAGATAAAAGATAAATACATATGCATGTATAAGGGATTGATCATAAGGAAGTGCGTATATTTGCCGATATTGAAATATCTGCCATGAACAAAACTATTAAAGTTTACAAGTAAATGTATACGTTTCCTCTTAAGAGCATTTCCACAACTTTATAAAAAGACACACATTTGTAAAATCTAAAATCTTTAATTACCTTAATAAAAGATAAGTATAGTGTGATGGCTCCGCAATAGTGTTTTGTTAATGCCACCATCAATTAGGGCAAAAAGTAAAAAACAAATATGCTCTTAACTTTAAACTTGATAAAACGATCTGAAATGAATTAATTATAGTACAAAAAGCTTTTTTACCAATTGTGATAGTTTGAGTACATTTATCACCAGTCAGTCCATTCTTACATCCATGTGTACATGTACCATTGTTTCTATTACATTTCAGATCTTTACATCTACCAGGACAGGTTTTATCACAAGTATCGCCCCAAAATGTTTGGTTGCATCCGTTTAAACAATATCCGCTTGTCTGTTCACATGTATGTTTACCACTTATAACTATACATGCCGGGTTGCAGGCTAAACTGCAATCGGTTGAGTAAAAATTACCTTTACACAGTTGACATATATTTCCGTTATCTTTGGAGCACTTTAAACATTGACTATTACATCTTGCGGAACATTTCACACCAGTCCAGCCCTCATTACATTCCCCTTGACATATTCCAGTACTATCACAAACCGTAGAACATTCTTTAGAGCATAATGATGTGTGTGATCCGCATGTTTCACCATTAAATATTTGTCCTTCTGGACAATCAACGCAGACTAACGAATTATTGTGTATTTGACACTGGTTATTACAACCTTGAATAACACAGTCTGGACATTGCGTATCTTGGAAACATGATACACAGTGAACATTGTAATTTAACCTATAGAGATAATAACCATCCTTGCAAATATAACATGTTTTCCCATCCGTACAATCCTTACAATTTGACGGACAGGATTGACATATAATTTCGACATTGGTTTTATACTCATAATATCCAGCTCTACAACCACTCGAACACGTACGTAAATCACAACGTTCATCTTCACATAAACTACAATTTTGTTGGCATTGAAGTCCATAAAAAGCAGGCTTACATTGAGTACAATATCCAGTATCATCTTGACATTCACTGTTTAGGCAACTATTATCACAGTTAAAAGCACATCTTGCATGTAAACCATACTTATTTGGTTTACATAAAGTACAGTCATTCCAGCTGTTGCAGTTTTCACACTCTTCAGGACATGGTGAACAGAAGCCATTTGATAAAAAGTAAGATGATTTACAACTTGTGCAATTTGAACGGGAGCATAATTTGCAGCCAACAGAACATTCTGTAAATATTTATTGTCATCCTATATACAAATTTGTAATTATTTATATACCTTTGTATTTCCAAATAGACTATGTAAAGATGCTAAGTCAGATTTTACATAAACGTATAATTAAAAAATTAAACGTGACCACAAAAAATAATTATAATAAAATAAAGTTTAAAAAAAGATAACATATAATAATAAAATTTTATAGAAACATTTAGGAAAAATAATATTTTGTAACTGAAATTCACAGATTTGTATTCTTTAAGTACAAATTATCATGAAGTAAAAAACTTACGAGTAACTGCTATATCAACGAGCAATATTAGTATGAATGCTGACGTTCCCTGAGACAACATTATTCCTATGAAAACCAAATCTATAAATGAGATATATATATCGATAATTATGTGATCAACGTAAAGGCATTTCGTTCAAATATATCATGTTTTAAGCATGACTAAACGATGCTAGTTTTATAAACCTTCATTTCTGTGGTTAAAAGTATCTCCAAGCTCAGTACTAATGGTGTATCACATGTATTAGAAGTTGAGGATGCATTATAGTAGAAAAATTTAAACATGTCGAATGTATTATAATATTAAATGACAATGTATTAAGGTACAATAAAGCTTAAGCAAAGAATCTTGCATAATTATACTGAAAAGAAAATTAACACAATACTGTTATTCGTTATTCCTGTTTAGAAAAAAACGAAAAAGAAGTTAAGAAATATCACTTAACATTCTTAAAACGAACAAAATATATAATATATAACTATCCGATCATTCGCTACCAAATAACCCTGTTTAAAACTTCCTCGTCCAATGTTGTAGTTTTAATAGATACGGAGATACGGTATGCATCAGTGACTCCTTATTGCGATTCTAAATGTTATTTTAGACGCGAAAATATTCGGATTGATATGGTCGAGAAAAGAACGAAATCACTTGTTGTTTTCCTTGCAATAATAACAAAAAATAACTTGAATTGTATCTTTGAAAGTAAGAAATAATTTAGTGTTGGATGATTTGAAATGTATTCAAGCCTTAAACGTATTACAACAGTACTTTAAATGTATATTATACATATATTAACATACTTACGAAAGCCCAGTTTTGACATTGAAACGTCCCATATTCTCGATTAATCTTCATGAATTCACGATTTAAGCTAAAAGAATTCTAACCTTTTAATATTCAACATCATCATGATTTCGAGTTTCCAAAATTTCAACTTCATGAATTGACGATGTCAACCTTATTTTTGATTTTAAATGTTCTGATTCACGTTATCACATTTCAACTTCATAATTGAATGATTTAAAATGCAATTATACACAAATTCACATTCTTCAACTTAACTAATGAAATTCAAGCTCTTGTAAAGATAAAAAAGTGAATTAAAAAAATCAAATTCAGTAATTTATGAAGTCGTATTGTAAAGTTGAAATTGTAAATTCATGTACATGTATCTGAAATACTCGGGCCGTTAGGCTCAAATTCATGAAAATTAATTAATACAGCTGCTATTACGTTTTTTGATGTTTAACTTGTGAAGTAATGACACTATAACGTAAATTTATGCAGTTAAATATTTAAAATTGTCAAAATTAATTGACATAAGTTGTGAAAACTTGTTTTGTAATCGAGCTAAAATAAATACATTTCAATCACTATGTTTAAATTGTAACGTCATGAAGTCGTTTATTCATTAGTCTACGATAAATATATATCGCTATCACAGCTTTTTTTAGAGCGTTGTCAATGGCTAAATACGTTGATACGTTAAAATTACCTCGCTATAAGATTGTTTTTGTCAATTAAATTCAATCTTAATCAAATGTCAATTATACATGAAGAAGAAAATGTTATTTACTTCATCTCGTTATACATCAAATAGTAATACATATACATATACATGTTGGTATTCAAAGAAAGAGAATTCTTAATGTTTCATTTTATATGATATGGAGAATAAGCTCTAATAAATATGTATTATATATTGAATAACAGCAAATTTTCACTAACAAAGTGTCTAACAGTGAATATAATGAACATTGTTATAGTCTTAAAGTCTAGGATATGAGTTCAATAAATCATTTCTTTTCATATTGTCTAAATACATAAATTTGCTAAGATTGTTTGGAACTGATTTATTGTTTGACTTAAGCATTTCTATGAATTTGTACATACTAGGTCTATGATAAAAATAACGTTTAATTATGTACCAAAAATGCATTTATATCAATGTCATTTGGTTTCAAAAAATACATCTGCAAAACCATAATTTTCTAATAATATTTAAAAATTGTATGTCCAAATTTTGACACCATTAAAACATTGTTTAAATGAGTTATTATATATCGTTATTGAAATAATAATATTTGTAGTTGAAATTTAAAAACCAATATTTTATCATTTGAACATATCTGTTTATATATTATTAGGTTATCTTTCTAATTCTCCGTATACAGCACTATTGCTGGAACTTTTCTTAACGCCTAAAATATATTTGCAAAATTTGAGATGTACACTTTCTATATCTTATGACTTAAAATATCCCAAAACAGGACATGCATGTGTACTATATGGCTTTGCCTTGACAAAACAAAACAAACAAACATTATGGTTCAAGTGTTTATTCTTAATGTTTACCTGGTTCTACGGATGTGTTTTCATAAAAATATATTACGTAACAAATGTTTTTATACAACTAACATTATTTCCATAAAATATACTAGTTTATAGATACAATTCTACTCTTACTCCCGTCGTAATTTGAAAGATATATCTCAGGGGTATCTGTCTTTACATTATACAGTAGATAATAACGTGTTTTCTGTCACATTCGTGATCTTTACATCCCTCAGAATAGGACTTATTTCAGGTTTAGCCCCAGGAGCTTTGTATACATCCTTTTAAACACTAAGTGTCTGCATGTTCTATTATCGTCATTTACATATATTATATACATATATTATGGGTGGTAAAATAAACAGGATATTTTTAAGATAAAGTCACAGATGTGATGTACAAATGTAGTCATTTTCTCGTGAGTCTAGGGCGTTGCCGGTAACTCGAACATTCCAGTTCCGCCCAACAACAGGCTCAATCAACCGAGCTTGCAACATTTTCAATTGTATCGTTCTGGGCGTAATTTTGCGGATTCCTTTTTCTACTTTGTTGCATTTTTTACATTCATACATTTTACCATTACCCGCTGGACAACAATTGCAGACCAACGAATTACTTGGAAACTTATATCTGACATTGATCAAATATCAGACAAAAGTGATCCCTCGGAAGCAATAAAACAGCAAAATTACATGAAAATTGCAGACTCTGTTTGATTGAGTCTGTACATGAGGGATAATGAAAAAGTGCAGCATCTCTTACGTCCCCTAGCACCGGCTTGAGCGGTACCCAATTCTCAACATTTAAAAGCGTTGGACTCAATGATCCCGAAGGACCTGAACAATATAACAACACTGAAATGAAGTACGGGACACATTTTTGCGGCTGCCACACAACACTTGACACCTGCTGTAAAACTTTGAATAATGCAATAGTCCCATCCTCAAAACATTATGCACAATGACACCAACATTATTGAATAAATAACATGTTTAGCCAGCTGTACAATGTTCACAATCTGTCGAAAAAATTTGACAGACTGTTGTTTTTAAATCGATTTTATACTGAAATTCCCAGATCTACCTTAGGAGCATTTACATCGGAAAGACCATTTCTACATATTAAACTACATGTTTGACGTATAAGCCTATAGACACAAGACTTGCATTGGTAATACTATAAGGTCTCTAATATATTTTTAGTAAGGAAATTACAATCACAGGTATATAAATACAATGTTATTTTCAAATAAATAAACAAATTAAATATTCGAGAAAAACCGTTAAATTATAAAAAGGCTTATAAGGTACAATAATGTTGAAACACATTAGTCGTACATTACATGCTACAATAAATTGCTTATATATTTTAATTATTAACCATAATGATATTCGGACTAACAACATATTAATAGAAGAAAGAAGAATTTCATTCCATAATAAAACTACCACATTATGGAATATAATACGTTCTTAAATTGGTGCATAGAAAATAAAATATTTAATATAAAGGAATCAATGACCCAGGTATACCCCTATTGATATTTTCATAACGTGAAGATAAAATTTGCAAGTATTTTGATACAGGGTTAATGTTACTTTTTGTGAATTACCATTTAAATATGGCTGTCTTTTACTTTTTCTTTTTTTTTAATTAGAAGCATCCTAAGGTGTGTTTATACGGTGGATATCATGGAACATTGAATGTGACACTTTTATTCAATGTTATGAGGTATACGGTCACACAGTAAACAAGAGCGCTTAGTGATCATACGACTGTGTGGCCTGACGGTAACCAATTCAGCAGGTATATTGAGGGGTGGGTTGACAATTTGTTTCCTACATGGCCCTACTTTGTAGCATGTTGTATCTACTGTGTAGCCGGAGACACAAAAATAAATAACAGACTAAAACACATTTTTATATAAGGAACATTACTCAGCTAAAAATCATCTTTAACCGGAAAATCCATTAAATTGCACCAGTAGTCATTGAGGGTAGTTCGGACAAAAAGTCCTTAAGTCCTAAGATGTAAGATTACTTTTTTTCTTGTTTGACTTTTTTGACTTATAGAAGTCCGTTTCATAAAAAATTCTTTAGTTAGTTCATTTATACTTTGATTAAATTCATCTTCCAGGAAAAGTTAATAAATACAATAGGCGCGATTTAATCTTGAAAATGTTAATGTTCGTGTGCATTTCTATTCATATATTAAATGAGTACTAGTAATTACAAAGGAGTCACAATTTCCTTTGAAACAAAAACTAATTAACATTTTGAATAAGACTAATTTCTGACTTTGTATGTAACGTCATTATGACAGTATTCAAACTTGAAAATGAAAATGCCGTGCTCTTAGCTTAAACATAAATTATTTCTAATCATTATGTACACAGGTTTATATAACTTTTCCTGTATCTTGATCATAATAGAAGGCTTTTTTTGAATTAAGGATCACCACCTTAAATGTGTATCGAATAAGAGAAACAACAAATACAGTCTAACAATACATTTTGTTGGTTTCACTAGAAAAGCACTAAAACTCATTTCCTTTACGTCTATGACAGTGTTGTTCTTAGATCTGAAAATAAATAATAGATAAATAAATATTAGAACAGCAATAATTAAATCAAGTACTTAAATTTAACATTATATTTGATTTATCAAGTAAATAATATAACAATTACCATTGTACACATTATCTGTGGTCCTGTTATTACTCAAACTCTCGTAATTATTTGACACGTCATGATCAGCTAATTCAGCATTTACAGCTTCAAAATCAGTACCAGTGTTATAGTATGTTGGATTCTCAATGTTAGGTTTATTATCTCTAAACGTTTTATTTGCAAGATACCTGTATTAAATAATAAAATTAATAATATTATTTTATATTAATTTATACATTTTTACATTTTAAGTGTACTTTAAGAATTAGGTAAAAATGAAAACATGTAAGAATCGACATAATAAACTTGATAGTGCAAAAATAACAATTAAATCGTAATAAAACAGCGATAACAAAAATCATGTTTATTATCATTATTATTTAAATTCACCAGTAAAGAGAATTTGTTTTACATTTAAGAACAAACATTCTGTAAACTTAAGTATTAAATTTGTGAAAACATTCACCTTCGTCTAATACGGTAAAACAATACAGCAAATGCTCCTATGGCAGCACAAGATCCGACTCCAGAGAAATAACCAACGGTAAAATTACTATCTTTATTGTCATGATGTACAAACGTTTGTTGTTGTGTAACAGATTCGGCTGACTTTGTTGTTGTTTTTGATGTCACTGATGTTTCTGTAGATATAACATTGACGTGTAAAAGATATTACTCTAACTATAGTCTAATGATTACTGGAACAATTTGTTCGTCATAAAATGCAAAACAGTCATCTATGTCAAGCCAGCTCGCAAAGCTCAATCTGTTAAAGCGCAAAATTTATAATCTCAACACTGAGGGTCCGATTTCCGGCCAACTAAAAGGACTAAAACAGTCTTTCGGAGCAATATCTCTTAAATTCCACCGTAATATATTCTATGAATTTATTCCGTGAGAATGAGTATTATTCGGCATTATAATTATCTTCTTGATACATTACTCGAGCTAAAACGTGAAAACGTATAAACTACTACGTGTGCACATTATAGTTACCAACGTTCAAAGTAATTCTAACATGTGTAAACCAGGCAAAAAAAAGTATTTCAATACCCCTTATTCTTAACATATGACGAATAATTATGAATAATCGATATTTATGGTAATTATGAATTTGATTTAAACTATAGGATTTACTTATGAATTGATTTATTTGAAATGAATTCCTGGCAGTAATCATATGTACATTGTTTACCGATTGTGGTAGTTTGAGTACAATTATCTCCGGTCAGTCCATCCTTACATTCATATGTACATGCACCGTTGTTTCTATTACATTTAAGATCTTTACATCCACCAGGACAAGGTTTCTCGCAGGTTTCGCCCCAAAAGGTTTGGTTACATCCGTTTGAACAATATCCGTCTGCCTGATCACATGTATGTTTACCACTTATTACTAAGCATGCCGGGTTGCAGGCTAAACTGCAATCGGTTGAGTAAAAATTACCTTTACACAGTAGACAACTATTTCTGTTATCTTTTGAGCACTTTAAACATTTGCTGTTACATTTTTCGGAACATTTAACACCAGTCCATCCCTCATTACATACTCCTTGACATATTCCATTACTATCACAATTCGTAGAACATCCTTCTGGGCACAATGTTCTATGTAATATGCATGTTTTGCCATTGAATATTTGTCCATCTGGACAATCAGCGCAGACTAACGAATCGTTGTGTATTTGACACTGGTTACATCCTTGAATAACACAGTCCGGACATTGCGTTTCTTTGAAACATGACACACAGTGAACATTGTCATTCAACTTATAGAGGTAGAAACCATAATTGCAAATATAGCATGTTTTGCCGTTTGTACATTGCTTACAATCTGACGGACAAGTCTGGCATATTGTTTCGAGACCGATTTCATACTCATAGTATCCAGCTGTACAGCCACTTGAGCAAGTACGTAAATCACAATCTTCATCGGCACATAAACTACAGTTAAACTGACATTGAATTCCATAGAAACCAGGATTACATAACATACAATATCCCGTTTCATCATTGCATTCACTATTTAGACAATTATTGTCACAGTTGAAAAGACATCTTGCGTGTAAACCATATTTGTTTGGCTTACATAAAGTACAGTCATCGTAGCTATTACATCTTTCACAATCTTGGGCGCATAGTGAACAAAAGCCATTTGATAAAAAGTAAGCTGGTTCACAACTTGTGCAAGTTGAACCAGAACATGATTTGCAGCCAACAGAGCATTCTGTAAATATATATTTCTTTGTCTATTTACATCTTTTAGTTATATATATTTCCACATTTACAATGTAAAAAATCACAAATATGCCAAGTCAGATTTATTTATAAAGATATAAAATTTTAAATCTTACCACAACATATTAGAATAATAATAAAATAAATTTTAAAAAAGGTCAATATTTTAAAGATGCATTTAGGAAATTCAAAGAACACGTTTTAACAGAAATTCACACATTTTTATTCTTACAGTACAAATGATCATGAAGTAAAAAAACTTACCAGTAAATACCATATCCACAATCAATACTAGTATAAATGCTGACGTTTCCTTATGCAACATTATTCCGTATTCGTTTATCCAATTCTAAGAGATAGAATTCTATATATAGAAAATAATGTGATCAAATTACGGGAATACATATGTTTTATCATAACTAGACGATGCCACTTTAATTTTTCTTCTTTTTATGTTATATCTTAAGCTTAAAAAAACAAGAATAGTATTAAAAGTATGTTTTTGTATTCGTAATTTGTTTTCATTACAATAAAATATATTAGACATATCAAATGTAGCATGCATAATTTTAAAGGTAGAAAAAGAAGCGATACCTATAATTGTATTAAAAGAATTACTACAATGTTCGTAAGTCCTGTTTAAAAAAAACACACACACGAACATTATAAAATATCACTAAACATTCACTGAAACGAACAAAAGATATACAGTAAACTTCATTTATAGCGAACACGGTTATAGCGAACTTCCGGTTATAAGGAACAATTTATTTTTGCCCGAATTTTGCCCTTCTTTATTTAATATAAAAATATACGGTTATAGCGAACACGCTTATAAGGAATTATCGCTTATAAGGAACTCATTTCTTAGTCCCAATTAAGTTAAAATTGCAGAAAATTACACTTTTATAACGAACTCAAAAATCGGCTATTCCTAAATATATTCCGCATTTTCAACTTTCGATTTGATTGGCACGGATTAAAACTCGGCGGAATGTACCGTTTATTGTTGTATGTACATGTACTGCAATACATCTATGAAAATGAATTTGTATAGCAGTATGTAAAAGTTTTCCATTACGAATATTTTTAGCATGTTTTCTTGTCACCAAGATAAAACGGTTATTCCTTTTATTCTATTATCTCTTTTCTTAAATAGTCTTGCTTGAGTAAAAAAATTATGATCATTTCTAATCGGGTTTCAACATAATCACGCATATATAAAATAATATAATATAAAAGGAAGAAAAAAATCGAAAATCTTGTTTATTCTTAATCATGGAAAGAAAATGAAAGGCACTGAGTTTAGAGACAAACTATGATATCTAATGAGAAATTGAGAAAGGGAGTAAACCTAAAACTGAAATAGCAAAAGATTTCGTAATTCCTTAAAGTACGCTCTGTCTTGTAAAAAGAAATAAATGACTATTTTTCTTAATCAAATGCTCTCCAAAATGGCGGACGATGGTAAACAATCAGTTCGTTATATGTTAATATATTCGCTATAAAAACTCCTGATACAAGGAACTAATTCGCTATATGCTTACAAGGAACTCCGGATATAAGGAACAGATTTTGAATGTCCCAATGAGTTCGTTATAAGCGAAGTTTACTGTACATGTAATATATAAATACCTTAATAAATACCTGATAAATCACTACCAAATAAACCGGTTCAAAACTTCCTCTTTCTATTTTGTGAATTAATAACATATGGTATGCATCAGTGACTCCCTTTAATAGATTATTTTTAGATTTAATTACATACGATATGCATCAGTGACTCCCTTTAATAGATTATTTTTAGACTCAAAGATATTCGGATTGATACTGTACGAACAAAATCGCGTTTATTCTTTTTATTCATAAACTCTATTATCTCCTATGCAATTAGAGGAACAAATCGTATATCATGCCTATGAAAGTAAATAATAATTTACTTTAGGAAAAGTTAAAATGTATTAAAGTATCAAACATATAATAATAGAACTTACCCTTTTAATTGCATGTATCATGAATTGAACTTTATTATGAAATTTAATACTTAAACTGTTTATATTGAAATATTGATTATTAATTATTAAAGTACTTACGAGCAAATATTTTATCAAAATTTACTGCTATTACAAACTATGCCGTTTTTAAAAACATTACTAACCCATTGTTATAAACATTATAATCTTACATGATTATACATCTATTAAATCTAGCCAATCGACAATCTGCATTTGTACCTCGCGACCTTCCAATATAGTTCAGTATCGGATCCAAATAATATATTATTTTCATATTTGACCGCTGGGTAAATTTGCACTGTAACACCGCACTTTGGGGTCACACGCACTTTGGGGTCCGGCCCCAAAGTGCGTTACGTACTTTGGGGTCCAAACCTTAAGTGCGTTACGTACTTTGGCCCCAAAGTGCGTAACACAGGTACATATGCATTTTTAACATCAGACAAGCGATTGCACTTTGGGGTCATAAAAATCAAACCAATAAAAATGAATTTAAGTAATATTTTAAAGTAATTTGTTGTTGTTGCCAATTAACTTAAAATAAGGAATGAAGTACTAGAGGAAATATATTAAGTCGGATAACTAAAGGAGATGATCGCTCTGATTATTTTCCAATTTGAAATTAATTATATTTTTATATTCCATTATGTGTTATAGAATGATGGCCTTCATGTAAGGTACATGTATATATCAATATGCTTGGTGTAAATACATTAGATAATATTTACAGCTGTATACATTTTACACCAAATAAAGCTTACTGTAAGCTTTATACGTCAAGATGCTGTATATCACCGTATATAGCTCAGTTTGTAAGATGACTAAATTCGTGATCGTCCTTACTTTTTAGTCCGAACAATTACGTCTACGCCAATGACTACGACCACGACAATTTCGGCTCCGATCACCACAACTTCGATCACGACTACGTCTTCTACACCATTAATGACTACGCGCTGACTACTATGAGGACTACAACTTATACGACTACGAGAATTTCTACGATTACGACTTTTACGAGTTCGCCAAAAACTGCGACAATGGCTACGACTGTGAATGATATTACTACAAGTAGGATTCCGACCCCAAATATAATAACGACTTCAACCAAGAAACGACTTTGATGTATACAACTCCAGCAACGACCAGGAATTCAAAGGAGAGATATGCAACTTAAGTCACGACAGCAACCATGACCACGACTACTACGACTATTACGATTACGACTTTAAAGACTTTGCCGTGATCTACGTCTTAGACTACGACTTGACGACTTTGAATGACTGACGATTAATACTACAACCACGACTACAATTACAGGTTCGACGATAACGACGACGACGACCAAAATACATATTCGAAATTTGACGCACATTTCGAGTCTTACACAAGTCACGATCATGTTTTTTTCTTTCTCTCATATGACACTAGTACTTGTTAGTTCCAGGAAGTGGACTCGAAAGTGATTAATATAAGTTGCAACAACTCGTTTCACAATCGAGCTAAATAAATATGATTATACTTACGAACAAATATAGATCTTCGTAAGCTGTATATCTTTTCAACTAACGTATACAGCTCACGCGTAAGCTATTTACGTCATAAGATGTAAACGGTGCAACGGTGCATATTTGGATGCAATTCACGTGTATTTATAGTAGGAATTATCTTTAAACATGTAAAAAAACTAATTTTCTAAAAATACGAAATTATCTCCTTTCTTTTTTTGATACGGCGGTCATTTAAAAAAATGCAGCGTTTTTGGTCGTGTATAAAAACAAATACATTTTGTAAAACCTTACAATAATCCCTAAATATTTCTGTAAGATATAAATGAATCAAAATACCGGTATAAAATGTCTCGTGGGGTAAATAATCGTTTGCATTTGATTTCACTCGTGTCATTTTATTTTTAGTCTCAAGATGGCGTCCAAAATGACCAGAAATTGAAAATAAGTCATTCCTGACATATCAAAGTATATCTAAGAATACTTTACATTTTCTAATAGAAGCAGTTACTTTAAAGAAATAACATGATACCTGACTGATACCATGACAAACGTAAAAGTCATTTAGATTTCAAAGCGGGAGCTTACGAGATGGCAAGATGGCAACCAATACATTTACTTCAATACATTTACTGATCGAGTGATTATGGTTATTGGTCCAAATATTTCGGAAACTCGAAAATTGTGAAATAGGTTTGAAATTAATTTACAGCTGTAGCCCTCGCGCTACAATAACGAATGTTATTTCCAACCTACTTGTTAGAAGTCATTTAAACAGAATTTGATTTACATGTATTTGAAAGTTAATTGATAATTACTACATTCTATTTATCATTTATCGGTTTTCTCCACCAAAATTAATTTAGAGTTTAATATGACAACAAACCTGTTCACGTAAATGCTGACAGAACAGTATCATTTTAAGGAAGACATTTATACTGAAATATACCGTACCCCGGATATTGCTCGATATTGAGGACGTTCATTCCATTTCGCGACTTTGAACGAGGAAAGGAGGTAAGTTCAGTGACGATATTTAGTCATTTTGAATTGGTTTGATATATTAAATTTTATAGAAAAACAAATACTTTGATAATTTCTCTAGTTAATGAAACCCCAAAAATATTGAGATATAGCTTCGAAATGTAATTAGGAGGTAAAATATGATAAACAAGATCATCAAGGAAAGGCGGCGTTCAATGAACACAGTCCCCATCCGACCCAGCAACAAATGTCAGTGGCATGGAGCCCAGGAGGACCCCAAACAAAAACAGGACAGGGCACAAGACGTAGCACGGACAGGTTAATCCCTAAAAGATAAATAATTTGTAACTGATAAGGAAACAAATAAATGATTGAATAATAGGCCCAAAAAGTCAAAGGGCACAGGGGCAGGGGACCGGGGGAAGGGGGGAGGAGGTTAATCAAAGAAATAAAAACTAGGGGTAAAGGGGAAGATACTTACGGTAGACGAGAAAACAACAAGGGACACAAGCAAAAGTGTCACCAAAACAGTATGAAACAACATAGACATACATCTGAGGAACACAGAGGGGCGCCGCCTTGGAACGGTCAGCAGCAAAACAATGACTACAGGGGAGTTTAAACCAGTTTATGGTGCACCAAACCTCGCTCTTAGCCCCACCATGTTCCTATAAACAAGACAGTGTAAATAAAATGAATCCCCGCCAAGTGAAATTCTAACAGTTGTTATGGTTACAAAAGGTTAAATAAGTAAAACACTAAAATGATCAATGTAGAAACATATAAAAGTAAACTCAATGACCATAACAAAAGTACTCGATAACTTAAAGGAAGACAGAGCAACAAGAAAATCACCTACAAGGGCCCGACGAGGCAAGACAGAAGACAAACATTAAGGCAATTCAGTCCCGAAGGGCTTTAAGAACTGTCCATCATAGAGTCTCCTACTTGGTCCGTCAGATGTATTCAAAAGAGGAAAGCGTAGCGTCCAACTGTAAATTGGTTAAACACTAAGCATGCGGTATATCTTAAAATAGTAGGGTCATAACCCCTTTTAATAAAACGTTTAATTAATTTAGTAAACACAACAGAAAAATTACAATGACTCAAGATCTTACGAAGTTTGTAAACAACATCCCCGTAAAAATCAGGCTGTCTAATCCCTTGCCGCAGAAGATTTTGTAGATCACTATTGAATTTTGAAATTAAATCAAAGTTACAATTGTAAAATTTTGTAAAATATTTACGTAATTTATAATAGCGGTAGTCCTGTTTGAGCAGCTTACCGGTAATGAAAATATTTCGCTCGTTAAAATCCTTTACGTTGCTACAATCCCTAGCGAATCTAATTAACTGAGATATATAAACCCCGTGAGATGTTGCATGCGGTACGTCTACATCCAAATGAGGATAATTTACTATACTAAAATCAAACTCATCTCTTTTATCATAGATTTTCGTGTGAATAGAATTGTTTTTGATAGTGATATGAAGATTCAAAAATGATGTAGTTAAATTTCAAGAATTTGTTTTATTAAGTTGTAGCTCAGTAGGATAAATTTTAGACACCATTTGATCAAAGTAAGAATTATCTAAATTAAAAATGTTATCAAGGTATCTAGAAGTGTTATTAAATGCTGATATAACCCCTTGTTGTGTTTTTTCAGAGAGACTCAACATGAATTCTCTTTCATAGCAATATAAAAACAAATCAGCGACCAGGGGTGCACAATTAGTACCCATAGGAATTCCTATTATATGTTTGAATAGGGTATTACCAAACCTGACATAAATATTATCTAAAAGAAAAGAGAGTGCTCTACAAACTTCGTCACAGGTCCACAAAGTATACTGTTTTACAATACAGTTTGTAAAGAAGGCTTTTGGAGAGTTACATGCAAGAAATGTAACTTTTTCCCGTGCAATGGTTTTCTGAATAAGGAAAATTAGTTTATTAAATTATGTGGCAGTGTAGTGTAAAGGGTTGAAAAATCGTATGTACTGACAGTTGAAGCCTGACAGTTTCTTAAGATTTAATTTATCCAGAATTTCACCGGAATTCTTAATGGACCAAAACAGATGTTTACCGGTATTTTCGTACACTTTATCACAGTATCTAATTACATGTGTTTTAATGGCAGTCAAACAATACGTTAATAAAATAGAAGGTTTACTTGTTGTGCTAGATGTAGAATTAGCAATGAATCTGGCTTTGTAAGGTTTTGAACACATCTGCGGATGTTTCTAAATTCAAAATTTTACTATTTCACGTTTAAATGTTGAATTCTGCATAAGCCGGTGCTAGGGGGCGTGGACGGTAACTTGCACTTTCCAGTACCGTCCATCAACAGGCTCAATCAAACCGAGCCTGCAACAATTTCAGTTTTGCCGTGTTGAACTTTCTTTAGGGATTCTTTTTTTATGTAATTTAGGAAACCAATACATAATAGGAAGTTTTAGTTCATTTTCATCGATTCGGACTGGAAATATTAGTGACATGATTGTTAACAATGTCTTGTTCAGAAGCAGTAATTTTTGAATACGCATTAGTACTATTAAGTTCCTTATGTAAAACGTTAATGTAATGGATACGTCATACAATAATGATATTATTAGCGCCTTGTCCGCTGGTACCAAAACAAATTGTGAATGAAAAGCTTGAATATCCTTTTTCAGATGTCTTAAAGTAAGTCTCGGTTTAGGTGGAAGAAGATGTTCATTTCCACGCCTCTTCGTCTCTTTGCTCACGTGATAAATGAGCTCGGATCAGTCAACTTTAATGTTTTTGTGCAAATACTTCCTTAAAAGAAAAACTTGAATCGAGTGAAATGTGAAAATGATGATATTTTTTATGTTTTAAATGTTCAATCCACAATAGAACCTCAAATGACAGTGCATTTTGAGAATAAATACACATGTAAGTGTACCGAGTATTGCGTTGGAGTTGCCCGCCGGTGTCACGAGTATTGCTTTTTAGTGTAACGAGTATTGGTTATCAATATAGATTAAATGCAAGGTGTAAACACAGAATATTTACCACATTTAATCTTAAATATTTCTTATTGTGTTTACTTATGACACTATATGTGCAGACTATGCAGAGTTCGGAGGTACTTCACTGGAAATATCTGCGAATAATCAAGATTTTCATTCCTGCGTATGAAAACTCTCAGTCGAACGAACTCTGTGTTTACAAAGTTCTCGTTGCTATCCATGGATCAACCTTTCCAAAATATGTTAATAATTAATATATATCTTACTTTAAATAGTAAATAAATGCATCCAAAATGTATTAATGTTGCCTCAAGAGTATCAATATTAGACGGTATTGAGCATGTATGCAGGTATCTAAAATCAACCGATTTCCTACTATGCCAAAAACCCCTATATAGGTAACTTTAGGTCATTTTGCACCTGATATAAGCAACGCCAGACTGTCTTACCAATATAAAAAAATTGAATCGAGCATTTTTTTTTATTCTCATTCCAAGTACAGTAAAAACTCGCTAATGAGACCAATGAAGGGACTTTACAAATCTGGTCTTAATAGCGGGTTGGTCTCATTAATGAGTTTGGCCAAACAGAAAACTAGGCAATATATTAAGGGATACCATGTACTGCACACATGTTTAATTCTGGGCTAACCTATTTCAAATGAGAAGATATAAAGCATACACTATTATTTTTTATTTTCATTTATTTTCTTTTACTTTTTAACATTATAAATTTTTAAACCAATTTAGAGGTACAAAATGTATTATGAATGTCTTTAAACACAAACATATTTTTATATACTTGTTAAAAGAATGACACGACTTACTCTATTAAATCACAATTTTACTACAAAGCACACCGAACAATTAACCTTTAATTATTTTCACAGTTTTCATCGCCGATAACTTCAAAAACCTAATTGTATTTGTTTAAAATTATGGAACGAAAGAGATACTGATAGCAGCAACACCTCTAAGAAACTTATTGAAAGTTTTCTGTTCAATACTTTGTTGTTTTAATCCCCAAGTTATGACATAAAAGGTGTGAAATTAAGAAATTATCGACAATATTATTGATCTTTTTCGGGTTTGATACAAAGTAACCTTGACCTCTGTCGTAAACTGGATGTCGTTAAATGTCGTAAAACTAGGACAACTGTTGTTTACATCACGTGTCAAAAAGATTTCAGCAATATACACGCATGTCAATATCAAGGTGAGAAAGTGCCCGCGGTCGTATTTATGGGTTTCCAAATGTACAGAATTAACGAAATGGGACTGAATTTTCTGGTCGCATTACGGAATAACGGGGTGGTCTCAAAATCGGGGTTAGCGACCATTAAAATAAAGAATAAAAAAATCGTTCGTATTAGCGGGTTGGTCTCGAAAACGGGGTGGTCGTAAAGCGGGTTTTTACTGTATGCTTCAGGTAAATTTCAGGCAAAAAGTGTGAAAGTACAAAAAGGATACAATAAAGTGTACCGAGTTGCTTATAAGTGTACAGAGTATTGCAAAATAGCCCAACTTTAGTGTACAGTGTATTGCAAAACAGAATGAGCACATAAGTATGGCAAATCGATATTTTTGTCTAATTTTAACGTCTGTTTATCAGTTCCATTTTATTTTGCTGATAATGTACTGTTTATATGGTATTTATTTAAATCTTTCAGATTCAACAATGCATTTTCAGTACTATTATTGTTCTTTTTCTACGGGCAAATACAATTTCTTTTTTGATTGAAAATCACACTATGGGTGATATAAAGTGTGTGCGGGGTCAGAAGCAGGGTCGGGAGCAGTGTAGAACCATCAAAATTGACGATAAAATTCTTTAAATACATGTTCTGAAAAGAAGAAAAAAACATATTTAGATGACAATAATAATAAGTTTTTACAGGGCAAGTTTGCCTTAAGAAACATATGGACACACTTAGTAACATATTGGTCCGATGGCTTATGCCGTCCAAGCATGTCAGTATCGTCTTAACATTTTACTGCATGAGCATATTGCGAACAATGGTTGTTTTCATTGAATTAAGCCTCCTGTTACAAGTTCAAACTGCGATGAAATTTTAAAAACATGCTGCAATACTGGTCAAACTGGGTACAAATGTTGGCTGGACCATAGCCTGTTGAATAGCATGCTCAATTTTAAATTTCCAGTTACCATGTCAACGGCGGACGTCTCAAAATTGAAAAATCTCTATTTATAAATATCTATTTGTTTTTCCCATCAAAACCGATTTTAATGTGCAGCAACTTCTCAATTGAATGAGATAAAGCCTAAGGCATTTCGGTGTTGATTACAAGGTACCTTTAAATCGACCTGAGACCATTTTAGCCCCCCACAAGTCCCAAATCTTTTCGGCGATTAGAGGGCTACTGCCCCACTTCAAACCCAATGCAGAAGGGGGGGGGGGTGGCACATCCCCGCCTGTTGCATCCCTTGATGTACCCTTTTAATTGGGGTGGCGCCGAAAACTGATCCTGCCACTAATTTGAACAATATTTCTCAAACGAAAAAAAAACAGAGTTTGGGGCCTAAATAACGCATGATTTACACTATTTGAGGCCTCAAAAGAGGTGGGGTGTAAAGCCTACAAAACACGACTTTATGAGGCAAAAGGTTATAAGGAACATAACCGTTTTTATTGCATCTGCTGCCCTTTACCATAATCTTATCAAAATCCATTATTCGGTTTATTTAGCTGAACCCGTTCGGCTGCATACGGTAAGTCATTGCTAATAAAGTAACAAATTTCAGGTGCAGACAGTCTGGCGTTGCTTGAATCAGGTGCAAAATGACCTAAAGTTACCTTTATATGGATTTTTGGCATAGTAGGAAGTCGTTTGATTTTAGATAAAATTGCGGTGTCACAGTGCATTAAACGACCGTGCATATATTCTGACGTGACGTCATTTGCGTAATATAAACTTAGCGTTAAGACGCGCTAAGTATTAGCATTATACTATTGTCAATGTGATAATTGAGATAAGGAGTGTCAATGTGATATTTTTGGATATATTGTTACATAATTATGATGTTCAGTAAACAGACATCAAATGATAAATGCAAGTTGTTACAACGTATGATTTGTTTAGGCAATGTTAACTGTCATTTTTTTTTGAATAAATAACGTCTAAAAAGTATTCGTTGTATCAGTCAAATCCTAAAACTTATGTATGTATACAACAAAAACATTCATGAATTATAACCTTTCTTCTAAAATATTTTGACAGGAGCCACAGGGCTATAATTGATGATGATGGTAGTGGTGGTGGTTTTATTGATGGTGTTGATGATAATAGTAGCGGGTTTGTTACAGATAATGGTGGTGGTATGGGTGGTGATATTGGTGGTGGTTTTGCTGGGGGTGGTGATGATGATGATATTTCAAATTAAACAAAATATATATACACAAATGATATATAAAAAATTTTTTACATTTTACTGTACAATACGGAATATTTGCTCGTCCAATATGACCTTTCAAGCTGTGTAATCGTCCAAATATATTCCCGTATTGTACAGTAAAATGTATACATGTAATAACTTGTAATTATAACAAAGATACAGATTTTAAATGTGAAAGTCATAATAGGCTGTTATAAGATATAAGTATAAATTGTTTCAAACTATTTCACAGTTTTTTTGTTTAAAAATTTTTGGTTTTTGAACAATTCAAAAACTTTTATTTCAAAAACACAATTTGTAACTAAGGGCAAACGTTTTTGGGGAAACAACAGTTCCCAGGGCATTTTTTCATTTCCCAAATTAAAAATTTGTAATCAAATTTATTTTTTTAAACAAAATTTTCCCAAACTTTTTCGTACATATATGTGACGTTTTTGTTTATGGGGTTAAATATTTTCAATTATAAAAAGATAAATTTAAGGTCTATCGCGCGACATTTTAAATATACAATGTTAATTCTTTCCTTATTTTTCCGGGAACAGCAAAAATTATTTTTTTTGATTTTTAAATATAATAAAAAGTCTCCCCATAAAAGATGAAGACTTAAAGCAGAATAATCTGATGTTAAAAGTACTTAAGACTTACAGTTATGACGTTTTTAAAGTTATAAAACTAGTATTTCCATAAAAGTATGCGGGACACTATTTTATTTTTCGGGAAGCTATGGGAGTAACCTTAACAGAATGTGTTGAGAAAAAGCTCATGACTTAAATGAAAACAAAATGAACAATGAAAATGCTAAGAAATCAATAACTTTGCAGACTGCTCGTAGAATCGGAGTGTACAATTCAAATTCAATTCAATTCAAATAAAAAAACAACCGTTGTCGCAAAATTTGCAATACTCCCGAAAAGGAGTGTGTGCAAACGCGAGAAGGCCATATTGTTTAAGTCAACAATACCGAAAGACGTTGAAGTGACCGACAGACGCCTCGTCACGATTATGCTCGAGGTGCGCTCTCAAGGCAAGAAATATTTCATACATTACGCAAACTTTTCATCAAAGGTGAATTATACAGCGTTGACAAACGTGGCGATACTCGTATTAGGAAAATAATAGGAGAAATATAAAGTGTTTATTTCGGAATGTTGAGTGATTAACCCAACAGAAAATAGTACACCCCCATTTTATAAATTCACTGATAAGTATGATATGTTATTTTTTAAATGACAATGGACAAGTAAAATTATAAAATAAACTTAAATGGTTATAAACAGTTTTCATACGTTGGCACAGAAGGTAAAATGTGTGTATATTTATTTATCTCCTGCGCACACAAGATACTATGTTGCGACAACGAGTTCTAAGTTGTGCCACGAGATACATTTAAGTGATGCGCACGAGATACTATGTTGTGGCCACGATTTACTAAATCGTGCGCACGAGATAATGAAGTTGTGAGCACGAGATACTATGTCGTGGGTACGTGTGATTTAATCTCAAGCATTGGTAAAAGAAAATGATCCACAGTTATGAAATCAAAATGGTTTAATGGACCAATATTAACCACGTCAACAACAGATCAAGGATAAAATCGCGTGGCGATCTTTTGTTACATTAGACCTTCGTGTGGTAAATGGCCGTATTAGTAAAGATGCTAATACGGGTCATTGTACATCCTATACACATAATTGTGAAAGTCTTGTTGTTTTACTGATAAATGTAATTTTTCTAGGTTTACTATTTCAATGTACAGGAGTTTACAATTTTTTTTAATCACACGCCTGTAATGTTTTTACGTGCGAATAGCGTATCACGTGACAAGAAAAATTACAGGCGTGCTTTCCATAATATAAAAAATGAATTGTTGAATGAAATTTCACGCGACGTAGATGAATTATGTACTTACTTAAACGCGTATAAAGACAGCGGCCAAAGTACGGATTCTTTGATCAATCATGTATCTTGAATTTATTACTAGCAGAGGAGACATCGTTATATACCTATATATCATTGTATATGTTGATGAAAGACATTCTATGCTTTATCAAAACATGAGTTAATGATTTAGGTAAGATTAAAAAAAGCACTTTCACAATTTAAAACAAGCAAAAATTTTAAAAAAAAACTTTTTGTACAGTTTTAAAAAAAAAAATGTTCTGTAAAAATTTACTAACAAAAAAACTTATTAATAAAAAATATGTATTAAGTGAAGGGAAATAGAAAAGTAAATATAACATAATGTCAGAAAAGGAAAAGAGATTTGGTCAGTTTTTAGTGACGTAATGTGCTTTAAAATTGATGTGATATAGTCTACATAAAAACTTTTACCCCTAATGTAAAAGCAAGAAAGAAGAGCCCAATTTTCATGATTACGGGTTTTAAATTTATATACTTTTTGAAAAAATTAAAGGGAAATCTTTGTATCAAAAGGGTTCTCTGGGCATGTCGCTTTATTTACAATTTAAAGCTGGTTTTGTATGTCTTCTTAATGCTTATCAGGTCCTATAATTATCTAAATCTATGGACTTTTTTGAATCAATATTTTACGTAAAAAATGTTTCTTTGTACAAATATTATTATATCGGAATCCATAAAATAAACGTGTTTATAGAAACCCATATATATATGTACTCGAGCCCCTGTACTATCTCGAAAATATATATCTACCAGATATCCATCTTTGCATCCTTCAGTACATGTTTACAGGTTTCCTGTCACATATCTGACATATTTCAGGTTTCGCCCCAGAAGTTTTGTAGTGTTATAGTTATAAATATACACTCATTTTAAGACTATCAATCTGCATGTCCACATGCTCTTTTATTGTCCCTAATTGAACAAAATAAATGACAAATTTGGAATGGCATTAACGTGTCACATTGAAGGTTCCATGATAACCGCCGTGTGAACACAACTGCTGATGTTTTTAAATTCAAAATTTTACCATTTTCATGTTTAAATGTTCAATTCTTGATTGGTAACAATATACCGGATCTTCTTTATATTTACTATTTAGACAATTATCACCCAAGGTAAAAGTTTAACTTGCATGAATATCATAAATATTATTTTTGTTTACATAAGGTAGAGTTATTGCAGTGCGATAGCTCAATTGGTTAGACCAATGGCTGTCACTCCTGAGGTCCCTGGTTCGATAACTTAAACCGTTTTCAAGAACATTGCTAAACATGTTATAATCAAACATTATAAAACAAATAATGTAAAATATGGTTACAATTATAAGTTGTTAGTAGATGTAATATCCTAGTTAATTGTATGTCATCATGCTAGGAAAGTTATGTATTTAGACATAGCCCATAGACGGTGTTAATATAGATTGTTACTGAATAAAATGGTACACACATGTTTATATTATATTGTTATGTTTACACCCTGAAAATACAAGTTACAACCTGGCGATAAAGTTATAATTGAAAATGAGAACATTACCAAAACAACATCAAAATATATGCCCGTGCCATATGAAATAACAAAAACAAAAGGAAATATGATTACCGCGAAGAACCAGAATCAACGACGTGCATGTGAATGTATTGGTAGACAGTGGTGCTTCAGTGAATATTCTTGATGAAAATCCCTACAGCATAATTGGTAAACCTAAACTGTCAAACAGAAATTTGCCTAAATTATTACCATACGGCGGCCAATCACCTTTGAAAATAATCGAAAAATGCAAACTAACAATTGAAAAACAAAAAATCATCAGCGTCGAGACATTCTACATTGTACAGGGCAGACATGGAAGCCTTATCAGCTATCAAACAGCATGCAATTTAAATATTATCGAAATAGTCAATCAAATACAAGAAAACAAACAAGAAGATGTGAAGCAAGACAAATATCCAAATCTTTTCAAAGGGATAGGAAAACTTCAAGACAAGACAGTTAAACTACATATCAATGAAAATGTAAAACCAGTTGCTCAAAGACACCGAAGAACACCATTTCATCTGCGTAATAAAGTAGAAAAAGAAATAACAAAATTATTGGATGAGGATATAATTGAAAAGGTAGAGAATGAACCGGCTCCGTGGATCTCACCAATTGTAACACCCCCGAAGAAGAATCCTGAGGAAATCAGAATATGTGTTGACATGCGTGAAGCAAATAAAGCCATTGAAAGGGAGAGACATTTGCTACCGACAATTGATGAACTGATAACAGACCTAAATGGTGCAAAAGTATTTAGCAAATTAGACTTACGTTCAGGCTACCATCAATTAGAACTTGATAAAGAATCACGATACATCACAACTTTCAACACACATATGGGTATATACAGATACAAGAGATTGAATTTTGGTATCTCGTCTGCTTCCGAAATATTTCAAGAGACAATTAAATCTGTTATTCAGGATATCGAAGGGACAAAAAACATATCTGATGATATAATATGCTTTGCAAAATCTCAACATGAACACGACAAAGTATTGGACAAAGTCTTCTGTAGACTTCATGAAAAGGGACTCACATTAAACAAATCCAAATGCGAGTTTAATAAAACAGAAATTACTTTCTTTGGTGTAGTATTTGGCAAAGATGGAATTTCGGCTGACCCTGTCAAAGTGAAAGCAATTAAAGAAATGCTACCACCAAAAACAGTAACGGAGTTGAAAAGCTTTCTAGGAATGACAAGCTACTGTTCTCGTTTCATCGAAAACTATGCAACAATAACCGATCCCTTGAGAAAACTTACGAGAAAAAACACAGACTGGCAATGGGCAGAAACTGAACAAGCTGCTTTCCAAGCACTGCAACATGAACTGTCTAGCGATACTGTCATGAGATATTATAACCCATCAAAAGCAACAGGAATTTACACAGATGCGAGTCCATGTAGTGTGTCAGCTATATTTACACAAGAAAATGGCATTGTCGCATATGCTAGTAGAGCTTTGTCGGACACAGACTCCAGATACAGCCAAACTGAACGAGAGGCTTTAGGTGTTGTGTACGCATGTGAACATTTCAGCATGTATCTACGAGGAGCACCAAAATTCACTGTCATTACAGATCACAAGCCTCTTGAAACCATAGGGAAAAAGAAACAGCCACCACTTCGAATTGAGAGATGGGGTTTAAGGCTACAACCTTTCAATATGGTAATTAAATATCAACCAGGAAAAGACAACCCGTCAGATTATATGTCTCGTCATCCAATAATGAATGAACAACATGATAATGTTGCTGAACAGTATGTAAACTTCCTTGCCGTAACTTCTACTGACAGTGCAATGCCACTGGATGAAATTAAACAAGAAACAGCAGGTGATAAAACTTTGTTAAAAGCCATAGAATATGTACGAAACGGCAAGTGGCATGAGCTGAAACAAATAAAAGATTGTGACATCAGTATTGAAGATTTAACTCAGTTACGAAATGTGCGTGATGAATTAACTGTACACTCTGAAAATGTTCTACTGAAAAGCGGTAAGATTGTATTACCCACATCATTATACGCTAAGGCAATAGAGATAGGTCATGAAGGATCAAGGTATGTCGAGAACAAAAGCATTTGTGCGGTCAAAAATCTGGTTTGAATGAATGAATTTATTGAAAAAAAATAAAGAACTGCTTAGCTTGTCAAGCAAACACTTATGAAAAGAAATACTCACCACTAAATATGTCAGAACTACCAGTGGGACCATGGCAAGATCTAAGTGCAGATTTCTGTGGACCTCTACCATCAGGGGAATATTCATTGGTCATAACTGATGAATATTCAAGATACCCAATCGTTGAAATAGTCCCATCGGTCTCATCAAACAAAGTTATTCCAGTAATCGACAAGGTTTTATCTGAAATGGGTGTTCCAAGGACAATCAAAACAGACAACGGAAGTCCATTCAATTCTGATGCGTTCCGTAAATTTGTAAGGTACTGCGGATTCAATCACAGAAAAATTACACCAAGATGGCCAAGGGCCAACTCACAAGCTGAAAGTTTCAATAAACCACTTATGAAATCTGTGAAAACAAGCTACCTTGAAGCAAAAAACTGGAGAAAGGAAATGTTTAGATTTTTGCGTCAGTACAGAAGTTATCTACATACATAGACTGGATACACTCCTTTCCGCCTGTTATTCCAACGAGAACCACGAACACGACTTCCAGATATAGGGACATCGAAACCTGAAACTAAAATTGATGAGCAAATACGCCAAAATGACGCTAGAGCAAAAGCGAAAATGAAATCCAATTTTGAGCAAAAACACAACATTAGAGAGGAAGAGTTACAACCTGGCGATAAAGTTATAATTGAAAATGAGATTATTACCAAAACAACATCAAAATATATGCCCGTGCCATATGAAATAACTAAAACAAAAGGAAATATGATTACCGCGAAGAACCAGAATCAAGAAATTACCCGAAATTCTTCCAATTTTAAGAAGGTTAGCTCCACCTTAAATAACAACCAAAATTTCGAAGAGGAGAGAGAGCAAGCTTTATGTCAACAACAGAAAAAAAGCAAAACGGGCATACAAAATAACAACAGTGAAGAAATAAAGAAATCACAAAGAATAAGAAGAGAACCTAGTCATTTTAAAGATTTTGTCAAATAAAGTTTGTTCCTCATGGTGTTAAAAGGGCATAATAATCCCTCATGAGGACTTATAAAAGTGTAGGTCATTTATAACCAAGTGTTCAAGTATTATACAATTACAAATATGTGTTTCTTTAACTTTGAACAACAACAGAACTTTAGTAATTTATGTGTTGATATAACATGAACATTTCTTAAGTTACTTATTTAAAAGAAACAATGAACATGTAGACAAACTTTTAAGTAATAGTTCAACAAAAATATATAGTTTACATAGACATTTATGAACTGAAATTCTAGTCATGTAATTGATTTGATCTAGTCATTCAAAGGTTTTGATTATCATCTTTTTATTCTATACATTTAATTTCATAAATATGATATTCATTTTAGATTTAATGTATATCAAATTTTCTGACTAAGTTGGGAGGAATGTAATATCCTAGTTAATTGTATGTCATCATGCTAGGAAAGTTATGTATTTAGACATAGCCCATAGACGGTGTTAATATAGATTGTTACTGAATAAAATGGTACACACATGTTTATATTAGATTGTTATGTTTACACCCAGAAAATACAACAGTAGATATAAGTATACATTTTATATTTGAATTAAACGAAATAATTAAAATTTATAGGTATATAATAAAAATTGGTATTGTTTTATATCGAGTATATGTCACGCTAACTATGCTTCTATAATAAATTAATCTTTTCTTAGATTACTAAAGTGGCATTGCCCGTAAAATTAATATGAATACACAGCTGTCAAACAATTCTAGAAAGACTGTAACCATGACATCTGTCTAAAAAATACTGAAGTAATACGATACTGTGTTGTTCAGCGAACTTAACTAGTAACGTTTACAAACTTACACATTTTATATATTCAAATGATTTGCTGGCTTCTTACTTTTACCATACTGTAGTACAATTTACATTTTTATTATATGTGTGTTTTGAACTAAACATATCGATCAGAGTTATCACATGGAAAGGTAAATAGGTTGAAAATTTCATCCCAAGCCGATTGAAATTTTCAAAAAAATCCGTTTATAAAGAATTACATGGTAAAATAATTTTGAAAACACATTAGTCGTATTTTACATGTAAAAATAGCTAGAATGTATTAGAGTTTTATCCCTTACTACAACTAGCTTATCGTGAATATAAGCCGTTTACAAAGTGATTATATAAGGATAGTAATAATATACATCAATGACCACAGAAACAACAAATTAAGTTTTACTGTAACAATTCATTTTGTTGTTTTCACTAGGAAATCACTAAAACTCATTTCTCCTACGTCGATGACAATGTTGTTCCTAGATCTAAAAATAAATAAAAGATGTAAAGACAAATAAATATGTAAATAAATAAAAACATAAATAAATGAGTACATGAATAATATAACATTAATTAATTAATTAATCATAATATATAAATAATTCTTTTTAACAACAATAATGACATCAAGTACTTAAAGTTATCATAATTCTAGGTAAATCAAGTAAACACATTACAATTACCATTGTATACATTATCCGTCGTCCTGTTATTACTCAAACTCTCGTAATTATTAGTCACATTGGCTGACTCAGCATTTACAGTTTCGAAATCAGTTCTAGTGTTATAATATGTTGGAATCTCAACGTTTGGTTTGTTATCTTGGGATGTTTTACCTGCAAGATACCTGTGTTAAAGCGTAAAATTAATAATATTATGATAAAAGTCAATTTGTAGTAATAGGTAAAAAGCAAGTAGCAACCAACACAATTAACTTGAAAGTACAAACATGTCAATAGGATAATAAATAAAAGGTGACAATAACAACATGATTGATTGATTATTATTATTATTGTCATCATAATCATTATTATAGTTATTATTATTATTATTTTATTATTATTATTTTAATTATTATAATTATTTATCTCATCTGTAAAGATAATTTGTTTTGCATCAAGAACAAACATCTTGTATAGTATTAAATAATTGAAGAACAAACATTTTTATACTGCTATATTAGCGAATACATTCACCTTCGTCTAATAATGTAAATGAACACAGCAAGTATTACTATGGCAGCACAAGATCCGAATCCAGAGAAATAAGTTGCAATGGAAAAATCTTTATTGTCGTACCGTGCCCATCTTTGTTGTTGGGTTACAGGTTCGGCTGACTGTGCTGTTGTTACTGATGTTTCTATAGATATAACATTGACGTACATTAGATATAACGCTTACTCTGCTTGAATGATTAAAGGAACAATATTCTCGTCATGAACTGCATTAGCAGTTGTCTAAGATCAAGCTCAGTCGGATGGAGCAAGATAATTGTAATCTCAATATTGAGTGTTCGATTTCAGAGCTGGACAACTAAAATAACTAAAACAGTATTTCGGACCAATATCTCTTAAATGCCACTATAATACCAGTTAAATGGAAAAAAAACAAAGACTTTGGTTCCATGACAAAGGTTCCATGATAACCGCCATATGAACACATCTGCGGATGTTTCTAAATTAAAAATTGTTGCAGTTGATGATAAATGTTGAATTCTGCTTAAGTCGGTACTAGGGGGCGTAGACGGTAGTTTGCACTTGACAGTACCGTCAATGAACAGGCTCAATCAAACCAAGCCTGAGACATTTTCAATTGTGCCGTGTTGGGCTTTCTTTAGGGATTCTTATTTTCTCTATTTTAGTAATAAATTATTTTGAAATAAATTGATGACCGTAATCATTTGCAGATTAATTACCGATTGTGGTAGTTTGAGTACATTCATCTCCGGTCAGTCCATAAATACAACCATCCGTACATGTACCGGTGTTTCTATCACATTTAAGATCTTTACATCCACCAGGACAATATTTATTACAGGTATCGCCCCAAAATGTTTGGTTACATCCATTTAAACAATATCCGATGGTATGTTCACATGTATGTTTACCACTTTTTACTATGCATGCCGGGTTGCAGGCTAAACTGCAATCGGTTGAGTAAAAATTACCAACACACAGCAGACAATTGTTTCCGTTATCTTTTGAGCACTTTAAACACTTGCTGTTACATTGTTCGGAGCATTTTTCACCAGTCCAGCCCTCATTACATTCTCCTTGACATATTCCATCACTATCACAATACGTAGCACATTCTTTTGAGCACAAAGATATGTGTGAAACGCATGTTTCACCATTGAATACTCGTCCTTCTGGACAATCAGCGCAGACAAACGAATCATTGTGTATTTGGCACTGGTTACAACCTTGAATAACACAGTCCGGACATTGCGTTTCTTGCGAACAAGACACACATATAACATTGTCATTAAAAGCATAGAGGTGAAAACCATAATTGCAAATAAAACATGTTTTCCCATCAGTACATTGCTTGCAACTCGACGGGCATTGTTGGCATATTATCTCAACACTGGTTTTATACTCATAGTATCCTGCTCGACAACCACTCGAACAGGTACGTAAATCACACTGTTCATTTTCACATAAACTACATTTGTGTTGACATTGAAATCCATAGAAACCAGGCTTACATTCCAAACAATATCCAGTATCATCACCGCATTCGCTATTTAGACAATTACTATCACAGTTGAAAGAACATCCTGCGTCCAAACCATGCTTATTTGGCTTACATAAAGTACATTCCACCCAGTTGTTACAGCTTTCACAATGTTTTGGACATGGTGAACAGATGCCATTTGATAAAAAGTAAGATGGTTCACAAATTAAGCAAGTTGAACCAGAGCAAGATTTGCAGCCAACAGAACATGCTGTAAATACATATATTTTATCAACTTATATATATATTAGTTATAAAATAAATAATAAACAAAAAATATCCTTAGCATGTTTATAGCATAAAATTATTAGACGTGACCATAGAAAACTTAAAGTAATTTTTCTCTGCAAAAGAATATTATTGATATCCGATCAACAGATGAAGGTTTTTAATAATTAAAAGGCATCAGAGAAATTAGAGAACATAATTATGTTACTATGTTACAGTTCAATTGATTTATAGAATAGAGGTTATAACCAGCAAATATAACAAATAGTACTAGTACCAATGATAAAGTTTTCTAAGAAAACAATTTCCATATTCATGTATGCAATACAATCTAAAGAAAGGAATTAAAAAAATTAAGGAAACATATTTCACAGTTCAAAAAGTTATGAAATAGTATTACTTACCAGCAAATACCATATCAACAAACAGTACTAGTACTAATGCTAAAGTTTCCTTAGGAAACATTATTCCGTATCTTTGTATGTAGTATATAATTAAATCTGAAACACAATAGTATACATATTGATAATGGTGTGGTCAACGTATTGAATTGCATTATAATATAAATCATTTTAACCTCACAATGTTGCTTATACTGATCTTATTTATTGTTATTTTTCTACTTACAAGCTTAAGTACATATGTATTATATAATTTGTCTTCGAAGATATTAGATGCATTATAAAACAGTTTTAAATGACATATATAGATGGTTTAGACACTTTAAAGTCTAAACAAAATTAGTGAGACTTGTAAAATTATAAATTGTATAAATAATCAAGTGTAAAGATATTCTTACAATACCAATATCCGTTATACCTGTTTGAGAAAGCAAAATATATATATTTTAAATAATTAACACTAAACTAACAATAGGTGTGCGGTTACATATCTGAATATTCCTTTTTCAAAACTTCCTCATTAAATGTTGTGCATAGAATGTAAATCTTTGAATAGGTATATTATGCATCAGTGACTCTCTATAGACCCTTTCATTTAAGCGATAACAGTCAGTGAAGAGTTACTTCCCTTACCGGATGTGACGTAAATGGGGGATAAAACTATGCATGCCGCATAGAAAATTAGCTTATTGAAAAGTTAAATCGTTCAATTATGATAATAACATGTAAAAATTTACGCATGCATACATAAATTCAATATCAAGACAATAGGGAAAAAAAGCAAAGATTGAGATTAATTCTCGCTAGGTCTACCACGGATTTATAAATTCGTGTCGCTACGGAGTGAAACAGCGAAATTTAAAAGTGAATATATTTATTAGATCTAGATGTTCTTAAATGCCAGTATAAAAAGCTAGTAACTCAATCAAATTTTAATATTTTATAAACACACATACACACTGAAATTGCCTATTATAAATTTAAATGGCCATTTTCTAGTTTTCTGTGATATTTTCTGTCATTTAGAAAATTACGGCGTATTTGTGACATACCTGAAAATAAGATTGCCAATGGCTTTTAATGATTATTTTTCAAGCTTTTATAGAACAATAACAGAATGCATTATGTCAATTCTTACTGATTCTTTTTCATTATAATGCCGTATAAAAAATATTTCAAAGAACCAGTGAAGGATATAATTTTATAAATATTCCGGAAAGAACGAAAACCATGTGGCATTGATTTTTATAATTTTAGATTCGCAACAGACGATAATAAGATAATTTCGATATTAAAACTCTATTCTTTAAACACCTTTTTCCAGTAACTTTTTCATAGATAAATAGATGTGTATATACATGTATAAGCGCAACTGGGCCGTAACATATTAACTAACAGGGTACATAATGTCTAAGTCTGTGCTGTGATATCATAAATCACCAGGGTGCATTTTTAGAGTTATAACATTACATCAGATTACGTCACTTTTGTTAGTTGTCAAAATATTTATGGTCCGAATTTTGTTATGGATCATCCTAGGGACTTTATTGGTCATGTCTTACTGATTTGATACTTTGATTTGATCCAGAGTCCTACCAACTGGCACAGTCAAAAATACGTAAAATTATAATTCAGTTAATAACGAATTTCTGTGAACGGGTTTCACAACTTGTTTTTGTTGTTTGTTTTTTGTTATTTTTTAAATATTTGATAAGCAGAGTATGAATTAAAAAGTATCAAGTTGAAAATATTACTTTACCAGCTTAAATATATTGGTGTGATGTAAGATTTTTTGAGAGTGCATTTTTTGCCGTCACAAATAGTATACAGTCATGTACATTCAAAAGAATTATTTTTACTTTTATGCCTTTACATTTTTTTTTAAATTACAAAAATTTATATTGTTTTCTTTTCTTTGTCTTAGTAATGCTTAACTCAAAATGAATTTATTAAACCAGTTTCTTGCAATTGATTATTACGCAGCCGTTTTTTCGAAACTACAGAATCCTTACATTTTTGAAACTCTAAATATCTTTTGGGTATTGTATATTAGCAGAGACATAGATACATTATCTATATCTCTGGTATTAGCAAGTAAGTACGATTTAACTGCCTGGTAAAACTTTCATTATGAAGAATCTAACGAAAATGGTAATCATGATCAGTTACCCAGGAATATGGTCTACTGTTAAAACAAATCGTTAACCATATTATATAGTAAACATATTTATTCATTTCACCATCCTTTTTATGTAATATCTTATTCAATTACACAAACTTCTGGCAATTTCAATCTGCCAATCTTATAAGAGAAAGGATTAAGATCTTTATATCCCTCTATTAATGTACTTAATCGTATCGGCATTGTCCACCGTATCCCCCAATGACGTCATCCAAGGGCGACAACTTGAATACGGTCTTAAATGAAAGGGTCTATATAATGCTCCTAAGCGCTATTGTTAGACGCATATGTATTTGAAATAATTTATATGGGCGTAAGCACTTAAAACATTTCAGCTTTAGAATTCACGTCATCATAATATTGACTTAATAAATATAACATCATGAATTCATTCTAATTGTATCTACGCGAATTTGCAAAATATAATCAAGTATTCGTGAAGTTGAAAAAATTACTCACGATGAAAATTAATTCAAAAATTTAAAACATGTTAATTTGTTGAGCATATTTTTGCAGTCTTGAAAATAATGTTAAAATTGTGAAAAAATAAAACATAAGTCGGTAGTTCGTTAAGTTGAGGTAGTATATTCTTCATATAAGTATTTTTACATGACCAATAACTACACTTACTAAAATACTTTAAACTTTAAACAATTCTTTCGAATTGTATTGAAATGAAGTCAGTTTTAATAGATTTTTGAATAACTCTCTTGTATGTCTAAATTTAACATTTATTGTAAGATTTCGAGAGTTGCGCATTTGTATTGAAATGGAAAATGTATACTTTTGAATATGTTTAGAAATACTTACAACATGTTCAGTAAATTTGTAAGGTAAGTCGGAACAATCGAGCCATTTCTTAATAAATCAACTTCATTTTTTAAACTTAATTTTTGACAGGTTCATGGTTTAAATGTTCTTCAAATTCCAGGCATTTCCCACAAACTTCGGATAAGGATGTCGAACTAAACAGATAAGGTACTCTTACCTACACTTCAAACTTGAAACATGTTTATGAATAGTTAGTAAAGGACCTTTTTATGATGGCGAGCGTTGTTTGGATCCATCAGTCATGATTTAGGCGTTTTTCCGTAAAAATTACCTCAGTTACATTTTAACAGCTTATTGCAGTGTAATACGACACGTGTAAGTTGGTTAACGGCTCAGATATACACGTTGCGTATTCATTTCGAAAAAATAAAGTTTGTTTATTGGCTAGATGTTTCGGATGATCGTAAATAGTAATGGTACATGCCAACGTTAAATAACACTATAAACTGTATACAACAGGAAGGAATAAGTACATTAAGGTATTAGCACCCTAATGCATTACCTCCGCTTTGAAGAGTATTCAAATAGGCTAGAACTACTGTTAACTACATTGAAAATGAGGGCCGTGGGTTCAATCCCTAGAAGGGTCAACTTTTTTTTTCTTTCTTTTTTTCTTTTAACATTATTTATGTATCTCTCATGTCCCATTTGGAAAGAAAAAAGTGTTTAATTTTGATTTTTTAATTTACGATAATTATATCGTATATAGGTATTTATTGGCTAAATTATGCTAAGTCTAGTAATAAATATGGTACCTGATATTTTCAAAGTGTAATATAATCAAAACTAGACGGTAAAAGTATTTCATATTTTACAAGATCAACCATTATACTTTTTTAAAAATTTAGGGAAACTTTGAAAACAGGCACTCATTTGAGTAAATTTTAAGATTTTTTTTTAAATTAGGCTCCCTAAGTAGAAAAATGGTCAGACACGTGGTAAAAATGGGTGGGGTAGGGTAACATTTTTATACAGATTTCATAAATTTTAAGTAGAAACCATAATTTTGCTTATGTGGATTGTTAGCTGAATGGTACTATTTGTTTCTTACCAAAAATTAATGGGAAAACATTTTTCTTTAGAATGTTTTTGCAGATTATTAAAGGTTCCTCATTTCTAAAAAAGGGCCCTCATAACATCCTAGCTTGAGTTCAGAAAAGTGGCCATAACTTGATTTCCGTACGGTAAACTTTGTTTAAATTTTGCATACAGGTGTACCTTAAGGTATACATCTGACCTATGATGTCAATTTTTTAGTTCCTGATAGTGCCCATTAGGGTCCTAATACCTTAAGTGCATTAGTTTTAACTACCGCTATGAGCAATTATTGCTTTTGATAGAAATGGTTGTATTCCGACTACGTTGTATGACATTTTGTGAATATGTTTAGTACAATTACTACCTAAACAATCTTTTGCCAATTATGTATGTATATAGTAGCAGTTAGTGTACCAAAATCTAAACAAAATATAAGTGTAAGCTGGCGTTTACATATCTAAATGATTAAAATTTGGTTTTATTTGTCGGGAGGTTCCTGATTGTTTGTTTGTCCCAAAATTCTGTCTTTATACCAACTGTTCAGTATATTGTTTCGAATATATACCTTATACAATGTACCATTTGTAGGTACATGCGAGAATTGAAAGGACTTTACATTATTATCTATAATTTATTTGGCTTGATTTAATGTTTTTTTACCATATGTAGAAATACAGGAAATAATCATTTTTTCAAAGAAATTTAATAGTTATATGCTGTAACCGTGTGTTTATACATAATACTATATTTAGCGCAGGTTACTTTGTAAGTTCATTTATTGTAAAGAAAAAAACAAGTGTTCTATCATTCTCCAGTGAAACTAGCTTTATTATATACGATGAACAAAATATCATGAAACGGTAAAGAATAAAAAAGAACATAAATAAATACAAAAGCTATAGAAAGCACATTTATATACCTAATACACAATGCATATATTTTGCTATTTACATCATTATCATCAGTATAAGCATGTAAAATGTTATTCAAACATAGTATTTCAGAGCAAGTTACCGTATACTTCACAGCAGCAGGTGTCAAGTGCTGTGTGGCAGCCGTAAAACGTTGCCCCGTACTTCACTTCAGTGTTCTTATATATTTGGTCCTTCGGGACTATTGAGTTCAGCACAATTAAGTGTTGAGAATTAATTACCACTCAAGCCGGTGCTATGTGCAGACTCAATCAAACCGAGTTTGTAATTTTCATGTAATTTTGCTGTTTTTAATGCTTCTGATGTATCTCTTTTTCCAGATATTAACCGTACTCGATTGGGTATAATTACAAACAGTCTTAATTATTTTATTTTCTTAAAAACACAAACGTTGCAGGCCCGGTTTGATTGAGCAGTATATTAAGCAACTGTTTATTGTCTTGTCAATACTGTTTGATATTAACGCATATTAACATTTTTTTATATTTTGTAAGCAGTTAAAGTTTGATATTGATATTTGTTACAAAGACCCTCAAATTCCGTAAAGTTGCACCGAGACAACGCTTGTGACCTCATAAAAATGTCTTAATCACATTTTTACTCCAATGTTAATGCTATATCGTACTAATTATACAATAAACGAACACAAAAGACACCATCAATACGTTAGCCAGATCGTCATTCCTGCGAATGATCTTAAAAGCAAAACTTTTTTTGTGAATATTTATAGTATCTTTGCAGTTGTATGCACTCTTTGATTGCTTTCAATTACATTTCTGTCAGATATTTTGGTATGCTCACTTTCTGTGTTATTTCTGTCGGCAATAAATTTGCATAGATTGTCCCCTTCTTTTGCACAATTCCTCCGTTATTAATTCCTTTAAACTTTGCATAACCTATAAATCATACATAAAAAGAATGTACATATTGCAAGAAAGTAAAAATACGTAAGTTTGAAAGAAAAAAAAAACATATTATTTTATGTCAATTCCTCTATAATTTATCATATACATGTAGATTCATGTCATAAACTGATATATATTAAGATGTTGCAATTAAATTTAAACAATACAATCATGCTCTAAGGACGCTTTGATTGCAAAAGATAAACATAAATGTTACATTACGTGCCTCGATTGTGAACCGAATAAACAAACCTTTTCCTCAACAATTCACATAAGTTTAAGAACTAATCTAAATTGAAATTTCAAAATATAAATGCACTTTTGTACACATCAGACCATCTAAAAGGGTTTGAATTCAAAAATAAAAGAAGTGAAATACGCAACATTTCGATTGTTTTAGGTTGATTTGCATTATATGAATTATTTCTGTGTCTTTCGAAAAAGTTTATCTATCTGAATAATATGCTTCATATTCTGGGCTTTTTCCCTGATACTAGTCACACCATGGACTTGTGCTAGTCATATCGTTTAACATTAGGTCGGAATTGTCTTAGATTGACACGCAGATATTAAGCATCCTACAAGCCCCTTAAGGAGAATCATTTTAGGAAATGCTCGTCCCCTAGCCAAAATGAGATAAATGGACATTATTTTTCTTGACTGATTAAACTTTTGACTGTCTAAGTGATTATAACGCTTAGCGTCAGATAGTCTTAGTTATGCATATCATCAAATTGACTTATATTTTAACATATGAAAGTACAGTACATTTCGCGCAGCGATAATAAGTTGGAGCAGGTAGAAATATCTATGGGACAATCTTGGACAAAGCATATTCAGATTCCTATAAGGTACAAAACGTGTTTAAATCATTTAAAATTTACACCGTTCTTAGGTAAGGCTTTGATCTTTTACGAACATTTCCCAAAATAAGTGAGCAAAAATTGTCTGTATTTAAACCTCCTAAAGTATCTAGTGTTTACGATTACATTCGCTTTGACCGATTAATCTCTCTTTTTCATCTTTAACTTCACATAAATAGATTTACACAAAATATCGTTTCTGTTCAGGGTCTTTTGAAAATAAGATCACATATACGACAGTGTCCTTAAAGTCCACTCAATGTAATATATTTTTTCACAATGCCTCTATGGCAACAACTGAATTAAAGAAAAACAAAAGAAAAATAGAAAAAAAGTGTATTTCAGTTATTTGGCAATTATACCGATTCACAAATAACGTTGTATAATTATAATATATATGTACTATTTTCCCTTGTAATATATATTACTATTACAGTGTTTACCCATAATGCTGGAATTTGAAAAAATCTCCGCAGGAATTATGCAATAGTAACACCGATTCTGTACATATTAAACATTAGGAAGCCTTGTGGTACAGTTATGAAAGGCAATATGAAATTTCACCAACTAGCATATGCCTATAACAAAAAGTAACTATAAATGATATAATTTATTACTATATACGAGTAAAACTAACAATTAAACAGATTTACACGTCATCAATATATTAAAGTTTGCGTATTACAAAGCTAACAATTAAAACAGACAACAGTGTAACAATAATATGTAAAAGTAAATGCAAGGCGTATGCAAAATTAGCAATAGGATACATAAAAACTCATATTTAACACCTCTGGCTGAATGTAAAAATGCATTCTTTTAAATTAATATTTCGTATGTGTTGAATAAATAAAGCCATTTAGTTCGAGATCAACTATAGAACTATATCTGCGAATAACTCATGCAGAAGAAGCTTTAGTTTATGAACTTATATATAAAAGATTCTCGTTAACAAACATAGTGTATAAAGATAGCAACAGAGTTATAATAAGGCTACAGTCTAGATCTGAATTGAAATGCCTGTACTTTGTAGACACATGTTGAAAAGATCTACTGTTTCTTAACTTGTAGTTAAAAGGATATCAATGATAACCAAAAGGAAGATGAAGAAATGTTTAAAAAGACTATTATTGAGTTGGAAAGGCTAAATAGCTTAAACCTGTGCAAATATTTTTGGTTTTTGAAAATAGTTGATGAAGGCTCATGTTTTGATTTTTATCATATTTAATAAACTAAAAGCATACTCTGTAAAACACGATTAGAAAGGCTAAAGCATATTTTTTTATCAAAACATGAACTTCTAGTCAAGGAAACATGCCTTAAAAAATTGTAGTTTATGCTTATAGTATGTTAAGCTATACTATATACAAGGGAAGATTACTCGAAAGTTATGAAAAGGAAAACGTTGACAATTTCAGACTCGGTTTATTGAGTCTGATCATGATATAATAAGTATAAATCTTTAAGTAGTTGTGAAGAACATAGTTGATCAGCCCCTAAAGGACACACCTACATTAAGGGAAAGAAGCAAACACTAGTACAATAAATACTTGATTCATATAAGCCATAAAGCAAAGCAAAGACTTGCACACAGAATAATATTTACACATATCATATGTTGTTAAAGGCAGTTATTTCGTTAATATATTGATTGATATATTGATGTTTCACTAAAATGATACTTTAATTCATAACTATCATAAAATAATTTGTTTACCTTATTCATAATTTTATGTTTAATGCGCATGGTTGATATAAAAAAGTAGTGTGGTTTTGCCAGGTTCTTTACTGGATTCTTAATAGTATAGCTTAATTTCCCCATGTATATATAATGTTGACTAACAATAAACCAATCCCGAACATGAAATTAACTTGCATGAAATGTGGCAGTCTTGTATTATAGCATTGAATAATATACTTTTAAATATTCAATAGGAAAATTAGTATCATTCTTTTCATGAATAAAATAATATGACCGGAATATAGTAAAATGAAATCAAAATGTTTATATTAAGCATACAAATGCATACTGTTCGCTAAATGAATCAAAAATTACAAATACAAGCGACTTTTAATAATTAAGCAAAAAAAAAGCATTTACAAAACCGTTAAAACAATATTTCAAAACTTCACAGTACTGTATAATGAAAATGTCCATCATATTTATAAGCGTGTTCTTACATGTATACAAAAAAACAATGAGTATTATTTTCAGAAGAAAAGGCATTGTTGTGTTGTAAAGTTGAATTAAGAACATGTAAGATGTATATCACCTGAAGAAAACAGTGCTCGAAGAGGTGAAATATTTTTATATTTTTTAGAAATAGGTTAGGAAAATGTAAACAAAATAGCATTTTGATTTTCATATAAAAGACTAAAAGACTATAACTGATTTTTGCCAACACAACTTTATGCATGGCCAATGAGTAATATGTCTTTTCAGAGATTGTAACAGGACACGCAAAAAAGATTTAAAAAAATAAAACTATTAGCATTTTCAGCCTTTAAACAAGTGTCATATTTGTGTAAAAAATGGACAATGGACAAGTAATAAATTGATCATTAAGACGAATTTCTTCAACCATTGTTCACAACAGCTCGTTCATATTATAGTATTTCTTCTTGTCGGAAATCTCAGCAAGATATTTTACATGTTGGTAGCAAAACCTGAATTGTAACTGAAATAAAGTAAATTGATAAGTTAGACCAAACTAATAATAATAATTAAATAATTCCATGATACCAATTTGTCAATAACAGTATTTTTTGTATTTTATTTCATGTAATTTTAAACAATCAGTCTTTCCTGGTAGACATAGGCAATGTTGTGCAATTAATTTGACAATTAGGCAATTTATTTTTTCTGATATATTTGCGAGAAAATAAAAAAATGTTAAGTAAATATACATGTATGTTTGCGGAGGTTTATATAAGACGAAATATTCTGAAATATCAGACAAGTTCAAAATAATGACAAGTTGGATATATTCGTATAGAGCACATGTTTCCTTATTTATGCAATGTGAAGTAATATAGAAAACTTTGACTCAATAGCTCGTCAAATACAACTTAAATAAGAAGCAAGAATAGAGAATAGTTATCGAAACTGCATAGGATAGTACTTTAAAGCTAGGCAATTCACATGCCTTTTTATGATGATAGTTAATTTATTACTTACCTTATAACTTACGAATATGACTATATCTTATAGTTATATCTAGTTCACATGTTTGTATATGAGTGTAGTTAATGACTTACAATGTCGGTAAAAGCTGATTTCCTCCTTGAACGCAGTTGACAAATGGTATTGAGGACACTAATTTCTTTCTCAAAGAAACACTTTTCTGATATAATAGAGGCAGCACAAAATAAACAACTTCGTTCAGCTCCAGTCCTATAAATAACATCATTAAATCACAAAAATATCTATATAATTATACGTATACATTACATATCAAACTGCTTTCACAAATGATTCAAGCCGAATCCAACACACAAATATAAATCTAGCTACACAAGTAAAAACAAGGATATACTTGTATAATGATACATCTTCATAGTGGATCAACAGTTAAACAAAATATGAAAAATTGATTTCGCAAATAGATTTGTTTTAATGCAATACTTACAAGCAATGAACTACGATTGGTCTATCTTCTCTTTGACCTTTGACCTCATTCTCAACATCCTTGGCCAGCTTTAAAAACGGCTCAACTTTAGATGGGACTTTTTCTGACTGATTCCACCCATTATACTGGTAATGTTTCAAATGTAGCTCTCCAGAAAGGTGCTTTATGTAACAAAAGTCTGCCATTAAGTGCTCATAAAATATAACTGATATACAGTGGTTTTAAATATAAAGTATTAAAAGAATTATTGTTTTACGTTACTAAATGTGATGCATTTATCAGGGTATTGAAAGCGACGTTCGGTTATCATACATAATCTAATAGAAAGTTCTGGACTGAAATTATGTGATGATAGATATAATAATAGATTACTGGCCAGCTACAACTGAAAACTCCCAAATACTGCACAGCTTTGCATTTCAAAAATGTTCATCGTTCTTGTGGGATTATGTATGATCTTGAGCAGTGAATGATGTGAAGCATGTAAAATGAAAAACAAAAATATTCGAATCTGGAAAAAAAGCCGAAGCCTTTTCTTTTATGCATTTAACGGGACATCTAAAAAGAACTGGTGCAATAATTCTCATCTCATCTTTAAATAATTTTCATCTAAATAAATTATAAAATATCTACCAATCCAGTGCGCGATATTGTTATGTCCCGTATTGTACCATAATCCGTTGTGTCAACCGTCTTACAAGCTACTTGGAAATGACCAACTTTAAATACCTTTCCATCTTGCGGTAGATAATGTCCAACGGACTGAAATAAGTAATATTCAAAAGTGACAAACCTAAAAAATTGAAATATCATCTTTTTCAATCAATTTCTGTAAAAAATCAATAAAAACATTTGATCAGAATTTTAAGCAAACATTCAATATCAGTCTAAATTATTATTTGGTATGTACTTAAAGTAACATATAAATAGAATGATTTAGAATTCAAAGACATCTTAGAGTCTTAAAGCTTTAAAGGTGATTCTTTGTTTACCCACCCCAACTCCCAACATTTGTTTAAAGCAAACATTTGTATTGTCTTAATTTTTGTTTTAAAAGAAATCTGTTATGTATGGATTAATTTGCCAACGAATACTATTAAATAATTTTTTTATATAATTATTTTAAACACGCTAGATAATCTATAAATGTGCACTAACTTTATCTTTCAGGTTTTCGTCGTCCAAACTAATAACACAAGCACATTTTTCCTGATAAAGCATCGATATAAAGTCTTCAACTGTATTTGGCATTGGCGTCTGTGATACAATGAATTTGTATGGATATTCATATCCCTGAAATTGAGATATTAAGTAAATATAATATTATATTATATAGAATAGTATAATATAATATAATATAATGTAATATAATTTCAAATACTTTTATAACTTGATGATATTTAAAATCTGTTTATCATAATTTAATGTCTTAAATACACCATAACATGTATCAAAACAACTAAGGAGGCAATTTATATAGTCAATAAAAGTAAGGGAGGCAACGCAAGCAAGGTTCATGAAAATATATTGAAAAGGGAGACAATCGAATCTTCAAACGATATCAAAATTACTTTTGCTCAAATACTTACATTTACATAAACAGCATTGATGTAGTCATGCTTTGTTGATGACAGTCTCACTCTGTAATCATCGCCTACACATAAAAATAGGATGTTATTTATTGAAGCCTTAAAATGTTGAATGTAAATTTGCTTTATGGTTTAATGTTATAAAGATCTTCTTCGGCTTTAAATCACTTCCCAATGCACAACAGGGGATTAACCATGAATTCAAACTTAACCACCCACTGAATAGTCAAGGTTTGATATTCAAATGAGATTTTCATACAAGTAGAGAATATTTACAGACGGTTATTTTCTATTGAAATCTACTATTATTAACGCAGTGTGGTATAATGAGTGTGAATGAAAAAGGAAGTTTACCTATACAATGGCTATAGTTAATGTGAAATTGTTGAAATACAAAGAATGTTTAAACTTTTAAATTTTAACAACGTTTTGTACACAATTATGAATTACGGGTTGGTTTTCTACTATTTTTTCAAACAGCTCTAAACTTATGCTAACTGTAATAATTATTTCATAGTTAGTAAATTAATTTAAACATTTCTGTCTGCCAAAGGATCATTAAGTCAAAATTCTACTTCTATTTTATGGAATGAAAATGTATTTTATATATTATCCCCATCCCCTTGTGAAACTGACTTATTTGCAAATTTGCATACCAGGAATGTCAGCTCCGTGTCTATTTTCCTTCCTTATTTTCTTGTTCCTAGATGATTTCCCATCGAAGTCTGTCGGCATAACAACATCAGTAAATGTCTGAAATGTTCAGAAAGTCAACCACACCTGTTACTTAGATAATTCATATTCATTAGGTAACTTAAAACATATCTTACAAATGACCATGACCTTTTTTATTTCTTTTATTATTTTTTTCCTTCGCCAGCTTTAGCCGCTTAAAACTGTTTAAATCTTAGGCAAATTTCAATAAGACTGATAATAATGATCTTCTTAATGATTATTATTTGATTTTACACAATATTTGTATGTTTATATTATATATAAGGAGACAATTGATCAACTGTTTGTGTATTTTTTATTATGCAACAGTAAATTTTCAATCTTAAATGTGAGCGCTTCTGGATGCATTGATAAATAAATTGCTTTAAAGGAAGTGTAGGAGTAAAGTAATAACTATCAAGCACTTTCTTCAGAATAAGCAGTATCAAGTCTCCAATATGAAAACGATCTGCTTAAAAATATCACAGAGGAAAGAAACATGAAATAATTGGTATCAATAAAACAGCGAAAGTTTCAGTCACAATATTTCATGGACAGTTGAGTGTGTGTTTACAGTCATTATGCTGATTTTTATTAATCTAAATTGGAAGATATTATAAAACAAACAAGCTATTATAATAACACAATTTGTATTAATATATACAAGTGTACCTGAAATTGATGTGATATTTTATCATCTGTCATCAAACGAGGAATATGTGTGACCGGAAGTGGATCGGGATCGCACGTGAGGGCATACAGAAGACATCGGTGAAGAAATATATACTGTTCCTAAATAACAGAAAGAACCATACATGGTTCTAAATAACAATTATTATTTCAAATAATAAAAATACAACTTCAAATATATATCCTATAATATCCATCATAATAGATTGTAAGAAAATCACAATTAAAGTACATTTATGACAAACATGTTAAATATCATCCATATATAATAACATACCAAGTTTTGCACCATGTGGCCTCTTTGTCCACGTAGCGCCATCACACGACCAAAAATGTCAACATAATTATCATTCTTGCCTTCCTGTATAAGTGTATCCAATGCGATATAGGTTCCAGTTCTTCCGATTCCTGCACTGTTATATGATACATACATACATAAATATATAGGAAATCATTATCAAAATTCACGTACAAATTAAACTTTTAGAACTAATGGCTATAAAGCGTTCCTTATTCATTTCCTTTTTCAGATATCTTTTAACAGTTAATTATTTGTAATAACACATGTTTTTTAACAGTCTGATAATTAACTAAATATTATTTTGACAATGTTAGTTTTTTTATACATTTTAATTGTACTGGCAAAACAAATACCTGCAGTGTACCACTATAGGGCCAGCATCGTCTGACTTTGTTTGTCCAACTTTGTTCCTAAATTCTACCAGAGAGGCAACATTATCTGGAACGGATCGGTCAGGCCAAGCGGTATAGTGATATTGTGTCACTTTTCTTGATCCAGAACCCTTTGAAATTAGAAAACAACAACATTTTTATCAATGGTGCATTATATTTTGAGGTATGTTGTTCACAAATTTAAAGAAAAACTAATACAATCTAGGGATATAGATAAGGTTTGGTCAACATATTAGAAAGATCAAACAAATGTTTTAAACGATAATCAAATCAAAGGTGATGAGAACGTATTTTTATGTTTAAATCTGATACAATATAACATACCTGCACATTAACAGAAAACTCCCTTATAGTGAATTCTGAAAATATTTTCTCAGCAATGCACACCACTTTGTATCCATGGTAATTCTTAGTTTTCCCTTGATCAGGCCAGTACTGCTCACATTTCATTTTCTATGAAGTAGGCAAAGAATTTTTTTAATGTTTCTGACAATAGTTCAATTGTTGTGTATATAACCAAATTATACGTGACCCAAGATAAAAAGTTAACAATACAATTAATTATACGTAGAAAATAATATGCAAGGCTTTATACAAACTGTTTTAAATGCAATTACTGCTAGATGTATGCATATAACTCTCAGTATATCTATAATTTTATTACCATATTTAAGTGTATAGAAAATGTTTCTTATGATTCTAAAATCAGGCTTCATCTTTCTCCAGATTTTTATATATGAAGTCAAGTAAATGAGGGAAAATTCAAAACTAAAACTAAAAGTTTTTTTCCTGGCAAGTGTGGTAATATACAAACCCCAGACTCATCTAGATTGGTCAACATTATAATTTTATCTGTTTTTTCTTCCCATATCATCTCCCAAAAGTCTTTGTAAGCATTCATTGCATCCTTGGTTGGTCCTTAAAACATTAATAAGTAAATAAATACAAGAGAAATATTGATGGAAATATGACGACCTAAAAATGTAAGGTAATAACTTCACATTGCGTTTTAATGACATTTTATTTACATCATAAAAGCCTGAAAAAGAGAAATGCCTCAAGAGTAATTGAAACATAGCAAAAAAATGACAGTTGCAGACTTGGTTGACGAGAATAGTGTTATTTATTATAAAGTTAAATACTATTTTTAACACATTAACCAAGAATCAAAGAAAACAGGTGTGTGAGAATAATCAAGAGATAGATATTTGCAGTATTTGATATGATTGTAGACAGTATTTGTCAGACCTGAAAATATTTTTTTAACCATTATTATTATATATTTATAACGTGTTATATCGAGTCATCGGCAGTTTTACAATGTGTCAGTTCATGCATGAATTAATGCATGGAAGGGCATCTGAGGTCTTCCTACATCATTACAAACTTAAAAGTCGCCATATGACCTGTACCGCGTTGGTGCGACGTAAAAAAAATTATATACATACCAAGGGAAGCTATGTACTCTGGTGACTTCTTGTGTCCCTAAATTAAATTAAGAAACATAATATGAAATATCTGTATATAAAATTAGCCATATACAAATATCAGTGATAATTCTTAAATAGTATCTGGTAGTTCTTGCCAATGCAAAAGCATGTGCTATTTCTTTTCATTTTGTTCACACGTTATGTGACATTATCAAATTCAAGGCATAAGTATGCTTAACTTCATCAGTTATTAATATTAAGTAATTATTTATACGTCAACGAAATATCAAATAATTAGCATAAGGTTGTCAGTTAAAAAGATCTTTAAATGTTGAAAGACATGAAAATATTCCTACATTACACATCAAACATGCAAATTTATACATACATCAATGTAATTTGCGTTGATGTAAGTTTTACTTTTTAAGACAACACGAGTTGCATCATCTGAAACAGCAGAAAATATATGATCTTCCTAATTGCTCGAATTAACTAAAAGATATCTTACGCTCGCCTTTGGGTAAAAAAGTATTGCACACATAAGATAAAAGCTAGGATATTCGTACCGGATATTTTATGTTTAATTTGAATAAGAGAATGCACAAACGTAATTGGAATCTGTATTCCCTGTGACTGGTCAAGATAATCAGGTTCTTTCTTAAAACAAAGTGTAAGTTTTTTGCTTTTTTCAATGACACTATGTATTCATACAGTGTTTAATTATAGTGTATATCGTTTAGAATTTAACATGTCTTCTCTGTGTTGTTTTACATTAAAACATGATTATATAAGACAGTAGAAGTATTACTAAAAATCAAATTTGAATAATGAATCATAAAATGCTCTGAGATATAGTATGTATAAATTTAATATAAATCAAAAGTACATTATAAATATAAGTACACAGTATAACGTCAATCAATTTTGTAACTGAAAAAAAGGAACCAGTCAAACCTTATAAAGATTTCTTAAAATAAGAACAAATATTTACATGCATATACTCCGTTGTATCTATTTTTCTTGCGATTATACCGCGTTAGAGCTTCGTCACAAGGCCTTGTCAAACCTTTGGGTAATTTCTAAATTGAAAATGAATTTCAAAACAATATAACACCAAACGTAGAAATAGCTGAATTATTATGTATCATCAAATATATCGTTTCTATATCAACATAATTATAAATACAGGTTTATCTATTGAACCGATAGAATTAATTCACGCAATTGAACATTTCTAGCAGTATTAAAATACCAACATTTAATTGATCCTGCAATAATTTAAGTTTAATATTATCTTATTTCAAACTATAAAAAGATATACTAAGCTCCCCCTATCCTATAACAGGTACAGTAATATGAAATATGCAATTAATACTCAACCTCAAACTCATCTTCATAATCAGTCTTCTTCCTGGTGTATTCAAGTAGATCAGATATTTGAATCCGGGTTCTAAGTAGACTCGCTGTATTGTAATACAAATCAGCACTCGGTGGATTTACTTCTGTAATTTACAATGCCCTGTTTTTTTAAGAATGATCCTATATATACATTGAAGTTTTGCAGTTGTTTCACACAATAAATAAACTACTTGAAAAAAGTAAGTAATCTTCTTAAATATGTAATATCTGTTAATAACTTTATATCTGATACAATCGATATTTCTGACAATAAGGTAAGAAATATTACTGACATACTATACATACATGTTATCTTAGCATCCCATACGAATACGGTTATTCAATGAAAACAAACCTTTTTCGATAAGTTTAGAACTGCCTTCGTCTAATTCTTCTAATTCTATTTCATCAACATCCGTTTCTTCTTCTGTTTTGTTTTCAAGATCTCCATCAATAGTGATAGTGGAATACGTACCATCTGAGACAGTTTTTCTATCATCTAAGTCTATGGCAAAATTATCATACATTGGTTTTGGTTTGCCAATTTCTCTCGTAATAGGTTTCTTGAACTTGTGTGTTTTGTTAGGTTGTGCATATATGTAGTCCTGAATTTCTTCAACTGCTTCCGTTTTCTTCATTGGTTTTGCATAAACATCTTAAATCATAGAAGAAATGAATAGCTGTAACAGTTTTATATAATTACAAGAAAAATATCAATTTCTTTCATTAAACATTGAAGATTATGTGATTAAATGTTTGATGATAATGAAAACTGAAGAAAAGAAACAAAAAAACAACATTGTCGTTGATTTTATGTCACACTGTAACACTGTCGTTATTTTAACGATTTAAAGTGATACACTACTGCTAATAAATGTTATGTGCATACATGAATCGTGTAAATATCTTAAGAGTATTAAACTTTTTATCTTTGTGTAATGCATACTTTGATCTTCTGTACTAACTGCCTCATGTTGACCAGATTCTTCCCTCGGGGATTTTTTTCTGTGGAATAAAGGACAAATTTATTCCATAAAATGCAATTTTATAATAAAACAAAATGACGATTCATATTATATTGTGTAATATGTAAACCTAAAACAAAATAAATATTCAATCCAAAAATAATGAACACACGCATCGATCTCCTAGTTTTATTTCAGGTTAAATTCTTAAAATGAACTTATGCGTCATGAATGATTAATGCTATTTAATACATTTGCTCTTTTTCCCTTTTATTTACTTACTTACTTCAGCTTTGTGTTAAGTATTCCGGATTAATGTAAATATGTTCTCAGAAAATAATTCATACGAATAATGATTTAAAAGTAATGAGGTCTTATGCAAATTTGTTTTTATACCTTCGTTTTAGCAAACAAACTCCCACTATGATCAGTATCAAGATTAGAACGCCTCCTCCTGCTGATGCACCTATGATAAGTTCGTTGCTTTCTTTCTTTTCTTGTACTGCCATCTGTGTACCCTTTGTTAAAGTTTGTTGTGAACTTGCTCTTGTTTGACTAGTTGTTATCTCTGACCAAACTGAGAAATTCAAATAACAATAACAAATACACATACAATGAAGATCACGTCAAGCAGATGCACGTTTAAGATAAATGATAAAAACTATTAAATTTAACAAATAAAATAAACGTTTCCTTTTAAGAGCATTTTAACAACTTAATAAAAAACACATTTGTTAAATCTAAAATCATTCATTACCTTAACAAAAATGTAAGTATAGTATGATGGGGTGCCGTATAGTGTTATGTTAATGCCACCATCAGTTAGGGCAAAAGGTAATAAACAATCTTAGTTCTTGGTAATTTTCAACTTGATAAAAAAACCTGAAATGAATTCATTACAGTACAATCTTTTTTACCAGAAGTGGTAGTTTGAGTACAATTATCTCCAATCAATCCATCCTTACATCCATCCGTACATGTACCGTTTTTTCTATCACATTTAAGATCTTTACATCCATCAGGACAAGGTTGCTCACAAGTATCGCCCCAAAATGTTTGGTTACATCCGTTTAAACAATATCCGTTGGTATGTTCACATGTACGTTTACCACGTTGTACTAAGCATGATGGGTTGCAGGCTAAACTGCAATCGGATGAGTAAAAATGACCAACACACAGTATACAACTATTTCCGTTATCTTTTGAGCACTTTAAACACTTGCTGTTACATTGTTTTGAACATTTCTCACCAGTCCAGCCCTCATTACATTCTCCTTGACATATTCCAGAATTATCACAATTCGTAGAACATTCTTTAGAGCACAATGATGTGTGTGACCCGCATGTTTTACCATTGAATATTTGTCCTTCTGGACAATCAGCGCAGACTAACGAACCATTGTGTATTTGACACTGGTTACATCCTTGAATAATACAGTCCGGACATTGCGATTCTTGCGAACATGACACACATTTAACACTGTCATTAAACTTATAGAGGTGAAAACCATCATTGCAAATATAACATGTTTTCACATCCGTACAATGTTTACAATTTGACGGACAGGTGTCACATATTGTCTCGACACCGCGTTTAGCGATAAAATATCCATCTCTACAACCACTCGAACATTTACGTAAATCACAATATTCATTTTCACATAAGCTACAATTGTGTTGACATTGAAGTCCATATAAATTGGGCCTACATTGCGTACAATCTCCCGTTTTAGCCTGGCATTCACCATTTAGACAATTACCATCACAGTTGACAGTACATCTAAAACCATATTTATTTGGCTTATTACACAAAGTACAGTCATCGAAGTTGTTACATTTTGCACAATCTGGAGGACATGGTGAACAGAAGCCATTTGATAGAAAGTAAGATGATTCACAACTTGTACAAGTTGAACCAGAGCATGATTGACAGCCAAAAGAACATTCTGTAAATATTGATATTTGTTTTGCCCTTTTACATATAAATATGCAGTTTTATATACATTTCCAAATGTACAATATTCGGTAATTATAATTATAAATGAAATATACAAACCATGAATATCATAAGATAATTAAGTAGAGGTTTTAAATATCTAAAGATGCATTTAATAAACGAAAAAAAAAAACATTAATCAACTTATCAACTTAAATTCTCTAATTTGTATATTTACATTGTTTTGAGTTATATATATTTCCACATTTACAATGTAAAGAACCCACAAATATGCTAAGTCGGATTTTGTTGATAAAAATTTAAAATTCTAAACTTGACCACAAAAACTTAGGAATAATAATAAATAAACTTTTAAAAGTCAACATTTTATAGATGTATTTAGGAAATTCAAAGAACATATATTAACAGAAATTCACATATTTGTATTTTCACAGTACAAATTATCATGAAGTAAAATAACTTACCAGTAAATACCATATCCACAATCAATACTAGTATAAATGCTGACGTTTCCTTATACAACATTATCCCGAATTCATATATGCAATTCTAAAAGTGACAATTCTTTATATAGTTAATAATGTGATCAACTTACGGAAAACATATAATTAAGCATAACTAACGATGCTGCTTTAATTCTTCTTCTTTTTGTTTTGTTAGATATTTAGCTTAAAAACAGAATAATACTTAAGGTACTGTGCCGCTATGATAATGTGAGAGTGACGTTGCATTTTTTGTGTGAACAAAAGTTTACAATCTTTGCCTAAATAGGTAAAACAGCTTCTGTAAGAAGGCAATATAATACAAAATAAGAAGTAGAATTTTAAATGTCTTCTTGGCAAAAGTGGTAAAGTGATACGATATAAAACTTTATCTCGAGTTCGAGCCTCATATGTTGTCTAACATTTTTTTTTTTTTTTCTTTCCCTATTTATCTCAAAATTTATGATAGATGCACATAAATTGGAATATCAAGGTAATTTTATTATAATTTTTAATAATTTTAGTAAACCTGGAATAATATTTTTATCTTAATGCGTTCCAGAATAAAAAAGGAAATTCCAGATGTCCTTTTCCGGGGGTTTACCTAAAGACACTTTTTCAGCAACAAATTTACATGCAGAGAAGAGCGAATGAGTGTTGCCAAACTTAGAGGAATAATTCCCCTATCTTTTAAACCTCAAACGCATTGTACCTGTCCGTTTGCAGATGATATCCCTTCATCTTTTTTTCGAAGGATAATGTTGGAAATCGTTGTTCGGAGTTATTTGATGAACACATATACGTATACATAGAAAAATGTATTTCTTATACTTTTAAAAGGATAAGTAATACTGTCATTAATGCAGTTAATTCTCCGTAATTGGTATAGTGCGGGCATATGGACTAATACTGTTCAATTAAATTAATATACATGATACATTTTTCATCGCATTCCTCATACGTTAGTATGATCTTTGCCTTTGATTGTTATTTATTGAGATGAAAATGTTGCATGATATATGGTTTACCCCTGTTTTATTGAAGAGGATATGATCAACGACAAAATGGATAGTAATAATATAACTCAAACATTTGTTTTATTTTTTGTGACAATTCGTTACTTTATTTAACATTTTCCATCATACATCATATTGTTACAATGAAAAATATGTAGTAAGTAAATAACAAAAGTAAGAAGAAAATAGTTAAAAACTATCTAAAACTGATATTGATATTATATTTTTTTAAGCTAGTAGTTACATATTATTGTCAATCAGCTATCTATTCATATAAAATACTTATTTATTTACCTAAAGTTTAATCATTATAAAACATCAATTATCACCTTTTTTTGAAAAAAATACTTGCGCAAAAATATAATATCTATTTTGATAATTAAATAATAATGATAACAAAATAAACAAATAATAATAATAATGATGATGACATTAAAATGAGAAAAAATTAGTCAGTTATTTTTAGAATAATGATACAATGTCATACTATTTTTCTCATTTTACTACAGTAACTATACTTAGAAGTCTTAAAATAAATATATTAGAAAACATATTGCGTTCTAACAATATAATTTGTTATATTTACCGGGATGTGTTTCCAAATTACCCATTTATACAGTATGGAAAGATAAGCTCCTTTTCTTTCTAACTTTTAACAAAATGAACAGGTAATTTACTCGTAAAATACATGTAAAGCAGTTAATAAAGAATTAAATGATAGGAAGATTTTTACTTTTTTTAATTATTCATAATTAAAACAAATAAATAAATAAAGGGATGAATTAATAAGTAAATATAAGTAAATACATAAATAACAATATATATACTAGTAAATAAATAAATGAATAAATATAAATGCATAAATAAATTAATAATAATTAAATAAATAAAATGATTTAATAAAGATAAAATAAGATAAATTATGTTAGTGATGTAATATAAAGTGAATTGAAATGTGATAAAAACACATCAAATGGTTAAAATGTAATAAAAATGCGGTATATCATTATCCATAATATATGAGATGGTGTGATTTTTGTGTCATGAAAATCTATTGTTTTAATGATGAGTAAATATAAATAATTATATAACCTGGTTTCGAAAGAAGACAGATCTCACTCAACCAACGTTTTATTTCAAACGATTTTATGGTAACATGACACATCTTCAACTGTTAATAATTTTGAAATAATATTCAAGATTATGCAGACATTTAACAGATAACTGGATGTTCCAAAAGTGATTATTCGATGTTCTAAAATATATTTACTCAAAGAGGTTGCTAAACTAATAAGCTTTCATACAAAAACAAAATCAATTTGAACATTGAAACATATCAAACATATAAAGAAAAGATATTTATGAAAGAAAGATATTGGATTTTAAAAGCTAGTATCAAAATTGTAAAAAGGTTGAAGGCACAATATGTCCCAGAATATATCACAAAATTGTTCTATATGGACAATGAGTGAGTATTTTTTTTATGAAACGATAACAAGATACCAAACATAAATAAAACTAACAGCACAACATTTTTGAGGCATCACGTGCCTTTAGGTATTTAATACCAAAGATTATGAACAAACAGAAGTTTATGGCACAATATGTCTCAGAAATTCATACTTATCAAATAATGTAATATTGCGCAATATTATATTACACAAAACTCAAAGCACTGATAAGACATATTTATACATTTCCTGGAATTATATTTTAGTAAAATCAAATAATAAGTTTAATTCTTTGAAAAAAAATTCTGTAGTTGAAACATGATGAATTGAGAATATCAAAATCACTTCAGCACTTCAATGATTATGCCAGATGTCCTCATTGCACTTTCAAAAAGTGTTTCGCGTTTGTTCCGATGCATCACTTGTTTTTTTTATCCGTATTTCAAGGTTACTCCTTATTTGACGCCTTTTTATGTTAATATCCAGTATCATCTTATTGATTTGTTTAATGTCAAACCACTTAAGAAATGTTCTTTCTTCTTAAATCTGAAAAATAAAATGCAATTTCCTCATCATATTCTTTGCTTTCTTTAATATAAAAATATAAGTCATACATTCATTCAAAATTTTTAAGCGATCAAATTGCTTGACACAAATGAAACACGTGACTGTTTATATTTTTTTGGAAACTTGTCACTCACTTTAGGACTGACACAAAATGTGTATGTATCACATACTCAATCTGAAATATTCATTTTTTTACCTCTGATTTGTGTGTGGTAAAGGTGTTACAAATACATGCGACATACATTTTAAGCATAACGGGGTTTTCAAGTAGATATAATTTTATCTATTTGATTTATTGCAAGGATTAATAATAGATTTAGAATGTTATTTTTTATTCGAACCAGTCAAAACATCAATAAAGGATCATTATATGCAAGACAAACAAACATTAACAATAAATATCATATGGATATATTAGAAATAATCTATAAAGTCTTATAACATGCTTAAAGTTATTATGTTAGTTTAAGTTTCAAAATTGTTTGTGTATAGTGCAATAAATGTAAAATTGTAATAATAATAAGGTTAGAGCAATTGAAATACAACAATTTAAATTATCGTTACGTTTTTTATTAAAATGCATGGCACACATTTGCATGTCAATGCAAGAGAGGTGCCTAAGCTGAAAGAATATTTAAGAACCTTAATTAAATTCTTATGAAATAAAGGTAATAATTTTGTGATGTTAATACAAATACAAAGAGGGAAATGTTATAATCAATGTATACAAAACTATATAAATACCTGATTAATTAACGAATTCCCAAGCACAACTCAATAACCTCTCGATAACTTCTTCCTTGAAGTTTCAATAACCATTTTTCATTGTAATGTTTTGCTTATTAATTCGAATCGTCACTGTCATTCATTGTTATATTACGTTGTGTTAGTACACACACTTATACATTTAACATAACACATATGTTCTATTCCTTGAGAATATTTTCCATTTCACTTTTAAACAGTCTGGGCTGCTACAAATCGCATTGTTGAGAGGTCATAACCTCGGTTAAATTTGCCATTACATAAATGCTGAATCTGTTCGGAACATGAAAATACCAAAAGCACAATCGTATAATAGAAGATTTTTTAATCTTAAATATAGTTGGAATAATTAGACATAATTCTTATCGTTAATTTAGCACAAAAACGTGTTTATTTTATCAAGATTAATTATGAATTATAATTATGACATAGTATAACAACTTTCCTTGTCTAGAAAAAATACATAAATAAAATCATGTTAAAGGTTAACGCATTTTTATCAAAATACCGGTATTGTGCTCGTTTCATGGAAAAAACTGATTAATTGAATTCTTGTATTTTTCAAAACTCATAACGTACATAACATAATATATTGATGAGTACCTGTGTAACTTTATTCAATGTCTTGAAATATGCTGGAAATAATATTGTATTTAATATGATATTTAAAAATATATATGTAATGTTGAGCGTTATCCTGTTACATTGCAATAGTGTGCACGTCTTTTGGTAATATATTATGGTTTTCAAAATATCGAGTATTAGTCATATGTACCTGCATCTACTACATAAAAAATTATGGCATGTTTTTATTTTTGAATCATATTAAGTTTTCCCTTCGTTGATTATGCTCTGTATCATTCTGTTTAGCATAACAACAGCATATTATATTCACATTTTCGTTTATCTGTTTGCACGAACAACAGACATATACATTTATCTAACAAACCTTTTTCCTTATCATATCGGCTTCTTGTGCAAAAATTTCATCAAATTGTGTGTAATAAATATAATTGTTTTAGCCTATCTTTAAGTTTAAAGACTGTGTCGTGGAGGAAAGTAATATACTGTTTTAAAATGTTTTTAATTAATTGCACAATGCATAAGTAAGAAATACAAGCAAAATATTGTTAATATCAGAAAATACTATTTATTGTTTAAAAAATCTGTTTGGAGAATTCATGGTCAAATTTCGAAGGTATAAATATAAACAAACCTACTTGTATATTTAAGTTTCCAGAAAAATGTAGAATCTGACCGGTGTGAGAAAGTTACATGTTTAGAACAGTTCTACATAGCTATGAGGACAAACTTAATTTACATAGTCTGCGAGTTTCACATTTTTGTATAGTTATGTGCTTTTAAGGGATCTATCCATTCCAAAACATTACAGAAAAGCTAGCAGTTTTTATGTTTACAGTTTTATGGTGGTTTTTTGTACTACTTTAGAAATATAAAAAAATCAGTAAAAGACAAAAAAAGATCTTCTAACAATAAATGTACATTAAGAAATAGGTAAGACGGGCTACAACAAGCAATGTATGTACAATGTTAAACATTGCAATATTGTTACACTGTTTTTGTATGTTCGATATCTATTTGTACAATAGGAAACAGGCGGGCATCTAAATAACGGAGTAATATGTTGTGACAGCTTAATAACCAACGTCTATAAAATGTATTATAAATAAATAACTAGTATAAGAATACGCTTAGTAAACTCATTCTCTGATTGACATATTAAGAATGTGGCTGTATCATCAAATATTAAAATGTCGTAATTTGAATGCATACAAACAATAAAAGTTTAACTTCATACATTTACATTTAATAAAATTGAATGTGTAAAAATTAAAATGAATCTTTTATTTACATACCCCGCCTTTGAAGCACGTTGCTCGATCTCTTTATCAATATTGTTATTGGAAAAGCAACAAGCTGTTGTGAAACATTTATTTATTCAAGCTTTATAAATATACAATTCCTAATTGTGTTTTGTTTTCTTTTCAATTAGTTCTTTGTCAATATAAAGCACTATTTATTCTGTGACAGGAGATGAAAATAACATAAATGTCCAATTTATATTATTTCAGGATTTTGATAGTCAGTTACATTTGTAATGATAATATAATAAATTGAAACTTAATTATTTACGGTTATAAGATAGTTTTATCCCAATAGTTTATCAAAATGTAAGATAAGAAATCTAGAAACAAGAATTTTATGTACGTTTTTTCAAAGATTAACATATTACTAAAAAATTCGTTTTTACATTTGTTATTAATTTAGGATTGATAAAAGGACCCTTGGAATACAACTATTTTTGATGAATTATGTTACATGAATAATGTTTACATGGTGCTAGCTACCGTTATAAATTCAAAGCTAAATAATCGAAAGTTTATTTAGTTTGTACCTGGTATATTCTCAAGTTTCTTTTACGATTGCATCACAAATGTCTGTAAGTACGGTGTCACGTTATTACAGGCTGCAGTATACGACTTAATATCTAACTAATTTTGACATCCGTTCTACAATAAAATAAAGACATTTATCATATTTACATGTTTCACACGCTATAATGTGCTAAATGTCATTCCAACATTGAAATGTATATGTTTTATTATGTATAGTTTGCTAACACCCGTAGTTTTTCAAATACCTTGCTTATCATCCGGTCAGATTTATGGTTTCTAAATTAACGTGCATGTACAGAAGACGATGTTGAAGTTCGGGTCAAATACAGTCAATGCCTTATTTACACCAGGTCAGAAGAAAAATAATTTGTACATGAAAAACGATTATGAAACAGTCAGATTAAAGTATTTGACAATAGTGTCTATGACTGGTATCATTGTAAAACGCCGTGATATTTACAAAAGTCCTAATGCTCCGTTTCAACAATATATTGCATTTTATTCATTACATGTACACCAAACAATATCGCAAAACAACGATCCTACGTGAGAAGTTGGCATTTTAATAGTTAAAATACCTTACACGAGCGGTTTGTACTCTTAAAAATGATAAAATTCATTGAATGTGAATAAAGAAACATAATGCATCCTTTGTTTAGTAACTTTTAAAATTCAGGACTCATTAATCTTATTGGTTTATAGATATATCTTATAAAATATATTTTAAAATATTTATAAAAGTTCTCAAAAGCTTGTGGATTTTTTTTCGCAAATCTTCCTCTGATGAATTACTGAAACTGCGTTAATTGAGGCAATATCTCGTTTTGCTATCATAATTTAAGCCATTTTTACCCTCTCTTGACCCTAGTTTATACCATACCGTCTATCACTATACTACCACTTTTCTTTCGACGATAATTTTCACAAGTATATTTGTTTGAATATAATTGAATAGTCACATTAAAAGCAAAAGCTTTTATTTTGATTTTGTTGATAAAAAATATCAATATTTCTATTCATTTATATCGTTTTTATTTCAAAGTAACAAAATATTCATGCTTTATGATTTATACATTATATACACATTAAAAGTTCAACAAAGTATTTTATCTTCGACACTATTATTGACGCGTTTCGCTTAATGCAGTAGACAGCAAATAAAACGTAAGTAACGTTATTGGTACTAATTTGTTAATTTTGTGACCCCCAATCATCGGGGGCACTCCTGACCATAGAGGCATTATTTGCATAATTTTTTAGAGGTTTTGGGCGGCTGTAAAAAGTCTTCTCGTATACTTAATCAAAGATATATATTCGAACATTGAAGACCGTCCAGCAAAATAGTATTGCTGTGAGTGCACGTGTTTGGTACTTTAAAGTCTTCTAAGTTTTGTTTTTCCTAGTTGGGTGGTTCCAATATACCTCACTTAAATAATGTGAATCACCCTTAGTATAAGTTGCCTTCTTTCTAGCTTTTTATTTTATGTTAATAGGCAGCCTTCATAACCTTACATCCCATCAAAATTCAATTTTTTTCAGTTCCCGCCCATTGTTTTCTCCTTTAGGGCACACGCACTGTTTACCTGGGACCATATGCCGCTTTTCGCGGAAGTGCGCTTACTTTCTCCTATTTGAATGTTCTATGATAAAAGGGGGATGTAAGGTTATGAAGGCTGCATAACATAGATCTAAAATACCAAGGACGTGCACACACCACAATAATTGTTTATGCGTTTATTTAAGGTCGCCGCCAGGAAAGCCCATATGGGCGACCGTACACTCAAATCGGGCCATTCTAGAGCGTCCCGTTGAGATTTTTCGTCGATTTTTTTTCCAGCTTTTATTGGTGAAGGAAGACCTAAGGTGCCCCCGGACATTATTTCAGGCACGAGGGGCACCTGGGTGGACCCACCGACCTAACGTTAGCCAGCTGGATGGCTTCCTTACATGAAAGCTTTCGACCAGAGAGAGGATCGAACCTACAGCGTCGAGGGACCTAAAATCTCAAGTCTGCGACCTTAACCACTCGGCCACGGATGCCCCAACAATAATGCCGTGCTGGAGATCTTAAATAATACATTAATTAATACGTCACACATAGTAGGTTTTAGGCTCGCTGACACAGAGTAAAGTTAGAACCTACGATGTGTGTCATATTAATTAATGTATTATAAATAATACCCAACACTGGACGGAGAAATCGCATTATTCCTCAATATTTAAAGGCTGCAGAGGATTTAAATGTTTAAAAATGCATTATTATCATCAAATCCAGAATTACGACGGAATTTAGAAAATGAAGGTGAAGAAATACTTTACTTAATATTTTTGCAACAAGCTTTGCGGATCTCACGGCGTATAATCGATGTATAGAAAATCTTTGTTATACATATTTGTTTGAACGGTAAGTACTTTTTGATACAGTTACATCGTAAAAGAGAAGACTGGTAAAAACGGACGTTTTTTTCACCCTTTCTATTGTTATATTGAATTATACAAGTGTGCACACCATTTAATAATAATGTAAAACCACCATTATATCATTGCCTTTCTTTTTTGTCATTAAGAAATGTTTCTTATAAATTGGATATCATTTTTTATTCGTACACTTATAATGTATATGATTTACCAACACAAAATTCGAAATATATGAGAGTCAAGATAATAATCATTGCTGAATTCCGATTGAAAGTTTTACAGAGCACACTTGTAGAGTTTCAAACAGTCTGTAGAATGTTTATTATTATAAATATTTACATAATTAAGCAAAATATAATTTAATTTTGCAAAATCATACACAAAACTATAACTTTGAATTAAATAAAGACTTGAAGCATAACGTAAATAAACACATAGAGATTTGTTTTTCGTTTGTTTGTTTATTTGTTTATTTGTTTATTTTTTTTTTGCTTTCCTTCTTCTTCTTTATTAAGAGGGGGTGGGGTCATGTTAGATAAGCAGTGGACACGTTTTGTGTTGTTGAAACCTTAACATGTTGCCCACAAAGATCACACATAAAGATAAGTCAGAAAGGGGTTATCATACCTTTAAACCAGGAACTTATAACTTACATTGCGAAACAATGAAAAACACTCATTGGTTCTAGCATAAGATGGGCACATTTTTCATTTAATCACTGAAAGTCCGTGCGGTAATTTGGCACCATAGTAGAGGCTATCTCTAGGGTAATTACCAATACTCCCGTTATTTGTGTAATAAACTCGATTTGACCCCTAATTAAATTTTACCACGGTATGGCAACAAAACATGCGGATGACTGTCATTTGAAAGATTTCTTTTTTCTTTTTTTGGGGGGGGGGGGAGAACGGGGAGAGTGTAGGTAGACTTTTGTGTTTTTTCTTATTTATTTATTTACTATTTACAGAGTTTTTTCTAATAACTTTCATTGATGCTCTATCTTCATTTGTTTAACAATTCTTCATAAATTTATAAATATTGTCAGGTTTTTATTTCGGCAGTGTTCATAATAGTTATCTGAAAGCTCATACAGCCTACCTTAAAGATTTAAACTTGAATTGCAGATTAGGAACAATAATAAGTTATTTTTTTGTATGATTCACTCAAGTAGTTTTATAGTACTACCATCAAAGTTTGTAATGATATATTTTGACACAGTGATTGTTATTTATAATAACAAATTTCCAAAGATTGTCATTATATTAATTATTTTGTGTATGTAATAATCATGACCTATTAAATGTCTGATCCACAGAAATAATTCTAAAAATTTAAAGAATGAATCACTCTTTTCACATATTATGTTTATGCAATTGATATTTGAATAAGAAATTTTGGAAATAAAAATGATTTCAAGCTCACATTTATTTCTGGACCTCCCTAAATTAGAAAGAAGTAACCATCAGACATCCTGCCCTGACCCTTAATGATACGTTGTTTATGTAAAAGTCTACATGTATATTTCAGAAAAGTGGAAAAAAATTATGGAATGATATATGGAATAAATTGCGTCAAATATTCGTAAAGGTTTGGATATTCTTCATTGAAATGAAATTATATATTGTGTTCTGTTTGTTTGAAAAATTAGAAAAATAAGAAAGTTCCAAATAACATAAATTTGGACCCAAACACGAGAAGGGATAAAAACCAGCCGCAAAAATTTTTAAACAAATTTTTAGCGTTCCCAAAACTTT